>NC_140964.1:126392573-126535073 GCF_056783735.1 Eptatretus burgeri | reverse complement strand
CGTCGCGTTGGTTTTTAAACTTTCGAATGAACGGTAAATATTTAGACAAATCAACGACGTGACGTAAAACGCACAATAAAACGGGTGTGCGTCATGACGTAAATTCCTTTTTACGTACCTCCGATTTCAGTGCTGCGGAAGTGACGTCACTCAAACTATCCCTCGTTTCAGATTTAAACGATACTGCGTTAGTATTTTTGCTGATGGATTGACAACGTCGATGTGAATTCAATATGAATGTATATTGGAGATTAGCGAAAGATGAAGAGCGTTATGATCGGAATGAGGGGGAAGGATTGAGAGAATGACGAATCCTGAAGGAATAACGCAATTGATTGAAGGTTATTAAACTTGGAGAAGTGATGATTGATGGATACACGACGGAGAATGAGAAATAATGAGCGAAGGGTGCACACGATGAATGATCATACTGTGAAGGATACAAAAAAGAATGAGTGAACGAAAGAATTGTGTCGGATTTTTTTTCTTCAATCATTAAATGTTTTTTTAACTCTAATGAAGAACATCACTTCTTCTTCTTCTTTAATGGCCAAAATTATTCCGACGTTTTTGTGGGGTTGGCAGGGGGAAGCTTGCCCCAAGTCTTTCACGAACCGGCTGGCGAGGCCTGACGTTCAACTGAGGTTGGGGCAGGAAATTTTGGACTTTGTTCATGGTGCCGGCGATAGCTTGCGTAATTAACCCCTCGCTAACTCTAAACCGAAGGACACTGTGGTCCAACAACGAACGCTCAGAGACGGACCACCCAGTATGACGCCCACTTGAGGGGTGGCACCATGTTGATGCTGATGCGTCGCCGTGCCTGCGAAACACCAGGATGACAGTTTACAGCTGGGTCAACATTCAAACCCATGCCAGATAGCTCAGATGTGACAACATACCTTTAGGCGATGTTGCCACCCCTGACATTCCAATTGCAACCCAGAAATTCCCCTGCGATTCACTCGGTTCTGGAGTTGACATGAAAATTCTGAATAATTACATTTGTCCAGGATCCTGTCCACTCTGCTCCAACCCTCTTCTAATTATGTCAGTACATTTTAAGTTTGGCTGGTCTGTGCATGCTCGAAAGTACACGCGTACCTCTCCGTACACCAGTCAACCTCAACTGAAAATCTGGGTTGCAACTGATCCATGTTCTCCAGCAACCCACGTTCACAGTCGACCCCAGGTTGAGTGCAAAGCTCTGCTTTCCATGCAATGCAAGCTTTTGACGGATGTAGGATGATTCTTTCCCAGCAAGCCTTGTGGCAATACGGAAAGGATGGATGCCGTTGCTTCTGACGATCCAAACAATTCTTTCAGTCTTTTTGTTCATAAAAAAAAAGTGACACGAAATGATTAAAGCACAGAGAAAGCAGAGGAGAAGAGAGGAGTCGTAAAATATTACGAACATGACATGCGAGCTTAACACGAATAACCGACTCGTCATTTGAATCGTCAATAATTTGGGCCAACTTGAATTGCCAGCCAATACGGGTTGGCCAAACAAGCATGGAAACGCAGTGTCAAGGATGGCCGGCTTTCAAACCCGCGTGTAATAAGTGCAGAGAAACGAGATGTACGTTTAAGTGCAAGCAAGTTATCAATACCTGCACGGTTAAAAAGCCTAACATTGAATGAAGAAAAGCAAATTTATTACTGCACACATCATACAAGTATGACATCATTACAAAGAAAGATTGGGCACAGATGTGGATGGGTTGAGAAGTTGGTACAAATGAACATGTCCAGGGCAACGCAAGGCAAAACTAGATCAAGGGCAGACTGGAATGCAAAGTCAGCAGGTTTTTCTGTACACAGTTAATTTAATGAAAATATTTTGTTAAATCTATGCCAGCATTGTTTGTTTTTTTTTAAAAATTAATTTATAGCAGAAGAATAATGATCTTAGGCCAAACATCCCATTTGATCTTCCCATCATGTTAACGCATTCCTTATTGGGATTCATCATCCACTGCTTTTTTCTTCATCCACTGTACTTTTCTCTTCCTCAGTTTTTTGCTCTTCCTCCACCTCGCAATTCTCTCCCGGGACCTCTGGTTTGCTCGCAGCATCATCGATGGATCCATCAGCCTCGTTCCCGTTGGCCGAGTCATCCTGTACGCCTTCATTCTCCCAGATTTCTGGTTCCAACCACAACTTTGTCCCTTTATCGGGAGCAAGAGATCGCGTACTGACCTCCTGCACGGATTGGACCTGAAAATGATAAACACGGACGCACGCATGCAAGGCATGGATACGAGTGCGCGTACGACGCATGCGCACGCACACGCTAATCGATAAATTCGTCGTTCAAGCAAAATTCATCAACGATGCAATGCAGGAATTTTCACTGCGAATGGTGTTACAAACAAGTGTGCACAAATTCAATGGACATCAGCTGCAAGGTCTTGCAATCGATAAATTTCAGCCAATTAGCACGAAGGGTTTTTACCACGTTCTTACTTTTAGCCTTTGAATTGTGATGCTCACTTACAAGCCTCACATAATGTTAGCAATCATTATCAAGGATAATATATATATACACATATACACACACATGCCTTGTGCAAATTGGTGTGCTCACATGTATATTGTTGTGGTTACCAAATTCGCAAACCACCATTCAGGTCCCTTAGGTGAGGTATCTCGGTAAGTGCATGTGTAGTTAGGCCCAAACCCGTTGTCTAGTGGGAATACATGTCATTTATACGTGCTGCGACTCTAGGATAGCCGTTTTTCTTTTACTATCTTTATTTTTGACCAACCGCCATGATCACAACCACAACATCAACCACCAACCACAACGCCGCTTCACCACAACCGCCACGACCTTCCCGTCACACCTCGCAACCGTAGCATCGCCACCGTTCTTGCCCCGCTGTGGGTACCGGTGTTGGACTCATGCAGAACGCGCGTCGAACAGCGTGTACAAAATCACGGATTTTGTGCTTCAAAAACGGATCAAAAACGACACACGCCCACTTTTTGCCGTCCAATCGGTGAGCGAGGGGCGAATTGGCCCCGCCCCCAGGGCGATCGATATATGCAAATTTGTGGATCAAAAAGCCTTCACGCCCACTTTTTCTCGGGCCAATGGGGAGCGAGGTGAAAGGTCAAAGGGAGGGGGTCAAAGGCGAAGTTACGGGGGGATAAAAGGACGGTGTTCGTCAGTCAGGAAAAGGAGAACGAGAACGAAAAAGGAGAACGAGAACGAGAACGAGAAAGGAGAAAAGTCGAACGAGAACGAGAAGGAGTCGGAACGGAGGGGACGAGTGTGGAAGTCTGGAGCCCGAAGCCTGCAGCAGCTGGAGAAGCTGAAGAGAGTCGGACGAGGGGGTGCTCGCGTCGGTGCCAGGAGCTGCACGCCCGAGGGAGGCCGGCAGCGCGACCTGGCCGAGGTGGAGACGCACACCAGGGATAATAAAGATCCTCTATACCCCGAGCATCAGCAACCCCCTCCTGTTTCCCCCCGCGCTGAGATAGTGCGACCAAGGGGGCCCCGTTCCCACCCCCTACCAGACACCGTCCACGAGGCCCGCGGGTTGCGGGGCCATCGCCGCTCCGCGTCTCATCACCAGACGGGTAGGCCCGACCCGGTCTCGGCCTCAGGCCTGCCTCATTCTTGAGGGTATTTCTTTTCCTTGGTTTTGGGTATGTGTTGTCGGCGCCGTCTGTGAAGTAGAATTGTATAAGTGTTGCCGTGTGCTCGGTAGTCGGTATTAGCTCTGCATTGTTTTCGCTTTTATATTTGCTTTTTGTGTAAATGGAATTGTGTTTTCTTTTTTTTGTGTGCTTTTGGTGGAATTGTATTTGTGTGCTTCCCGTGTGCCGCGAATAAATGTGCTTTATTGTTGAACTGTTCTCCCGCTTCGCTTCGTCTTTTTCTCCCATTGAATCCTCATCTTGCTTCACGTAAAGGGCTGGTAGTGGGCTGAATACGCCCGATAATTAATCGAACCGTCGAGGTCGATGATAACACCGCTCGGTTATTCTGATACTACGGAACGGGTCGCTTAAGTGGCCCGTGTCCGAAGTCGACCTGCGGCGAGGTGCGATCGCCCGGTCTACCCTCCGCGTGGGTACTTAGGTAGGTCGAATTTGGCGAGCAACCCTATCCCACGCGGGGGCTGATTGGCTCGATCGCGGTGAGACCGAAAGGTCCACCCGTGACTGGTTCCCGGCGTTAGTCCGAGAGGGTCACGACTGGATTGTCCGTCCGGTGGGCGACGTGCCGCGATTCGAGTTACGTGGCCGTTCGCACGCCGGCGGGCGCGAAATCCGCGACACTGGTGTCAGGTCGTGCGATACAAATTCATCGCCCTCCTCGCGGCACTGGTATCGGAGAACAGGAAAACGGGCTCTCCTGTCTCCGGCTAAATTCACGGGAATCGGTCCAGGGGTGAGAGAAGCGACCCCCGATTCCCTCCAAATTACGAGCGAGCGAAATTAACCCTTCACGAGAAGCAAGATGGCGTCTCAAGGCGAGCGGGTGCCGGGTGGATTAGGTATGTGTAATAGTAATGTAGAATCCATGGCTCAGGACGAGATCACCGTGCAAGAGAAACCCGTACCAGAAGGTTGGGAAAGGCATCGATGCCGTTCATCTGGTCGGTTTTTTTATTATAACTCCACCACTAAATGTAGTCAGTGGGAGTGGCCAGGGCAGGTGACAATGCGGCAGATTATGGAACTCGCGCAGAGCATAAAGGACAAACTGGATTACTGGAATGCCGGAATAGAAAAAATGAACGAAAAGTTGGATGCGAATACACAGCAAATGAGGGAAGAAACGAAAAAGCTGCGGGGTGAGACGCAGAACATGGGCCGATGCCTGCAGGCGGGCATGAAGGCCGTGAGCAGGGAACTTAAAATGGCGACTCCACGTGTCGGAACAAACGAGCTGGAAGGGGGTGCAACGGCTGACAGGCCCGCGGTGGAGGCGGGGAAGGAAAAAGTAATTCGGGAGACAAGAGACGAGGTGAAAGTAATTGCGAGGGAGAGAAAAGAACAATTAATACGGAGAGCAAGGATGAGGTACGCGGAGATCGTGAAAGAGCAAGGAGTGAAAAACAGGGAAGGACGGGAGCGACTTAAAGAGAAAGCAAGGTTGACCTACATAAAGATAAGGGAAAGACGCCAGAAAGAAGCAGAGACCAATAAACACGATGAAGACGGGGTAAGTGACGCACACACACAGGTAGTGGAGGACAATGGGGGTGAGCTGGCGGACTGTGTAGGGACCCAGTGCGAGCACCTGGATGGCCTCCTCCAGGAACGAGGGGAGGGAGTATGCCCCCTTGAGGAGAGTCACGACCAGGTGAGTTCGGTCGTGCTTTGCGAGGTTGAGAGGACGAGTGCTGTGGACGGGTGCACGGAAAGCTTGGGGGGTATAGAGGCCCCGGAGACCCTTGTGGGGACACGAATCCCCAGTGTGGTTGTCCCTGTGTGTGTGGTGCAAGGTGTGAGTGCGGCCCCGTGTGTGAGTGGTGTGGTGGCGATGGTGCCGGAGTACGTGCTTCCCAGCACGCCGTGTGTGGATGAGGCACCGTGTGTGGAAGAGGCCGTGGGTGTGAGTGAAACGGCCTGTATGAGTGAGGCACCGCGGGTGAGTGCCCCCGCGTGTGTGAGTGAGACACGGTGTGAGTGAGGCACCGCGGGTTAGTGCCCCCGCGTGTGTGGGTGAGGCACCGTGTGTGGAAGAGACCGCGTGTGTGAGTGTCGCCGTGTGTATGAGTGAGGTACCGCGGGTGAGTGCCCCCGCGTGTGTGGATGAGGCACCGCGGGTGAGTGCCCCCGCACGCGTGAGTGAACGGCCGTGTGCAAGGTCGCTGTGTGCAAGGGAGACCGTGTGTGTGAGAGAGCGGTATGAGAGGGAGATGTCGGTTGGCATGCGGGAGCACACAGCCGCGTCTCCCGGTGTGAGTTTGATGGAGTGGACTGTGTGCGTCGTAACACGCAGGTGTGCGTGGGTGGAATGGAGACGGCGACAGAGGAGAGAAAGCCGAGTAGCAGCTGTAGCTGTTTCGCGGACCGTGCCGGGTTCACCCAGCAGTGAGCACGCGGTTCGTGCTGTGCAACGCACGAGACCGCCACGTGCTCGCTTGCGAGAGTGAAGTCCCGGTCCGGAAACGCACGCGGTGGATTTGCCGATCCCGCGGACGGACAAAGTTTAGGCAGGTAAACGGATTTGGACCGGACGGGTTCTCCACGCGATCGTGTGTGTTCGGCTCCAACGGGCAAAGCACATGTGTTCGCGTGGGAAACCCCTCGAGACGTGGGGCTTGTGTTTTTTTTTTGCGCACGGTGACGTCATGGCTGCACGTGTGGTTGGAATCCGGCAGGAGGGGTATCTCTGCCGGATGGTCCCGTCCAAGGAGGGACGAGGAACACGTGCAGCTGCATGACGTCACGGGCAGGTGTAAAGTGCGCGAGCTCTGAGTTGCCGCGCAGGTGCTGCGCATGTAAAGAGAAAAAAAAAAGGGAAAACAGCAAGCCTCACTTTCGGGTGTACAGGATTCCTGGGCAAGGGGTGAAAGACCCCCTTCCCTGGGCACAGGATGGAAACTAGTTAGGGGGAAGGGTTAGCTTAGCTAGACCGACTTCATGGGGCAGGGGTAAGTCCTCATGGAGTCCGTGGAATGGATTAGTTAGAGGGATTGTAGCCAGATTTAGGATGGGAAATAAAATGAATTTATGATTTGGAGACAGAGACAGACTTGTGGATGTGTAGCGGGGACGTAGTTTAGCTACGTAGTGTTAAATGGAACGTGCTGTAGTTTAAGGGACGACGTGGGAGCACGAGTTAGTTAGGGGAGATAGTTCGAAGGATGGCAGAGTTCAGTGGTGTGTGTGTTGAAGTGTTGAAGAGTTGAGAGGTGAGTACATGGTGAGTGAGTGAGGCCAGCGGGTCTGTGTGTGTGGAGTGAATGGGGAATGCATGGTGCGATGAGTGATTGGGGGGAGGAGTGACTCCCGCCCAAGGGACCCCGGGGTCAGTGTAGAGTGAGTTAGCTGGGTTAGTCAAATTGAAAAATGGAGGTCGTTTTGTTGTTGGTGGGAAAGTAGGCTCGAGACCCATTTGGAGGGGTGCAGGAGCCCTGTTGACGGGCTTGGGAGCGTGGCTGCGAAAGGTGAGTATCGCTGAGTGGGTACCCCGGGCACCAGGCTAGTCGGCCGCGGTAGGCCATGGGCCCATGGGGGGCCGGGATAGAGTAGTGGGCACGGGTGCGCCTGCTTGGTGCGGGGGCCTGGGGCGCCATTAGCCGCGTGGGCAGTGTTGTGGGCACGGGTGACCCTCGGAAAGGGGCCCGGGAGGCCGGCCTGCCACGTGTGCGTTTCAGGGGAGGTGCCATGGGGGGCACTCCCCGGTGTTAGGGAGCTGGTAGGCTCGGTGGCAGTGTAGTGCCCGGGGGTGCCATAGCGGGAGATTCGGCAGAGGGTCGTGCCTGCCAAAGGGAGCCACGTGTCCCAGCCAGGGGACCGTGTGAGGGCACGGAGAGAAAATTGGGGGGCGAGGCCCGAAATTGTAAGGACACCAACACAGGCGACGGGAATCTGGGTTTATAGAACCAATAGTTTAAGCGAGAGGCGCTTGTTGAAAGCCCCGGGGTAGTTTAAGAGTTAATGGTTAGGGTAGATTAGGAGATGTACCCCTCCGCACCATCCATCCCCTCGCTGTCGTTGTGGGCCGCTGGACCCACTTTGGGTTATAGATCGCCGAACTCTGGGGAGGCCATTCTGAGGCTTCGCTGGGCCTCGACACAGGACGTTAGCTCTCCCTTGTTCCCCTCCGGGAAGGGAACGTAGGGGTTGGGAGTAGGCTAGGTGACAGAATAGGTTAGCCGAACAAGGACGATAAAGGGGGTTAGGGGACGATTTATAGTGGGGGAGTAAAAATAAAAACAACAAAAAAAATAAGTTGGGGCGAAATTGGGGTTTGACAAATTAAGGGAGTGGGTATGTACAGTGACAGGCAAAGGCGATAGGTTGGGAGGGAGACGGGTAGGTAGGTCCGAGCCCGCCTTCCAAGTGGCCAGCACCACCGCACTCCCTCCACCAACTTCCACTGACGGCAAAAGCTGGCCAGCTTCATCTGCTGGCTGTGTTACTGCAAGGCCTGTGCCGGCCAGTTCATCTGCTGGCTGTTTTTCTTCGAGGCCTGTGCCGGCCTGGTTCTGCGGGCTGAGTTTGCCTGCAGCGGCCTTCTTCTGCGGGCTGTTTGCCTGCTGCCTTTGCCATGCCATGCCCACTGCCCCTGTTCACCAGCCCCCGTTCAATTTTTGCTTTGCCCCCCCTGTTCATTTCCATGTGCGCCAGGATCAAGGCAACAGTTTGCAAGCTGCGAGAACTGCCCTGTTGGCAGCTACAACACGGGCCTGCAGTGGCAGCCCGTGCACCGTGTTTTGCGTCCATCCATTCATCCATTCATTCGTTGTGCTCATTGCGTGTGCCACTTGAGCTGGCACGGAGACTGCGTTTGTGCAGCCCATGCACCGTTGTGGTTCACTGCATTCGGTCCATCCATTCATCCATCCATTCGTTGTGCTCATTGCGTGTGCCACTTGAGCTGGCACGGAGACTGCGTTGTGCAGCCCATGCACCGTTGTGGTTCACTGCATTCAGTTCAAACCGTTCATGCATCCATTCGTTGTGTTCATTGCGTGTGCCACTTGAGCTGGCACGGAGACTGCGTTGTGCAGCCCAAGCACCGTTGTGGTTCACTGAGTTCAGTTCAAAAGGGAAGGCCTTGGACTGCGTGTGAGCAGCCAGCCACGTTCCCTGTCACCTGCATTGTTTGAGCCAGAGACTGCATGTGAGCAGCCTGGCTCCCTGCTAACTGCTTTCTTTTTGCAGAGTTCAATGATCCTGGGCCATGGTTTAGTGTAAAATTTGTAAGTTAAGGTTAAGATGTACTGTAAATATGAGTGCGCCCCCCGGCATGTCTGTCTTAGCGCCGGCAATTTTATTTAAGTCGTCCGTGTGAGTGAGTTTGTTTAGATAGTTACGCAGCCCTCAGGTTATTTATTTTTGGGACACGAATACCATGAATGTCGCACTCAGGGATCCGTAGGTAAAATGTACTAGGGGAAAACTACACATGATGGCACACGGAAATTTGACGACTCGGGACGAGTCTGTAAAAAGGGAAGGGGGTAGTGTTGTGGTTACCAAATTCGCAAACCACCATTCAGGTCCCTTAGGTGAGGTATCTCGGTAAGTGCATGTGTAGTTAGGCCCAAACCCGTTGTCTAGTGGGAATACATGTCATTTATACGTGCTGCGACTCTAGGATAGCCGTTTTTCTTTTACTATCTTTATTTTGGACCAACCGCCATGATCACAACCACAACATCAACCACCAACCACAACGCCGCTTCACCACAACCGCCACGACCTTCCCGTCACACCTCGCAACCGTAGCATCGCCACCGTTCTTGCCCCGCTGTGGGTACCGGTGTTGGACTCATGCAGAACGCGCGTCGAACAGCGTGTACAAAATCACGGATTTTGTGCTTCAAAAACGGATCAAAAACGACACACGCCCACTTTTTGCCGTCCAATCGGTGAGCGAGGGGCGAATTGGCCCCGCCCCCAGGGCGATCGATATATGCAAATTTGTGGATCAAAAAGCCTTCACGCCCACTTTTTCTCGGGCCAATGGGGAGCGAGGTGAAAGGTCAAAGGGAGGGGTCAAAGGCGAAGTTACGGGGGAAAGAAGGACGGTGTTCGTCAGTCAGGAAAAGGAGAACGAGAACGAAAAAGGAGAACGAGAACGAGAACGAGAAAGGAGAAAAGTCGAACGAGAACGAGAAGGAGTCGGAACGGAGGGGACGAGTGTGGAAGTCTGGAGCCCGAAGCCTGCAGCAGCTGGAGAAGCTGAAGAGAGTCGGACGAGGGGGTGCTCGCGTCGGTGCCAGGAGCTGCACGCCCGAGGGAGGCCGGCAGCGCGACCTGGCCGAGGTGGAGACGCACACCAGGGATAATAAAGATCCTCTATACCCCGAGCATCAGCAACCCCCTCCTGTTTCCCCCCGCGCTGAGATAGTGCGACCAAGGGGGCCCCGTTCCCACCCCCTACCAGACACCGTCCACGAGGCCCGCGGGTTGCGGGGCCATCGCCGCTCCGCGTCTCATCACCAGACGGGTAGGCCCGACCCGGTCTCGGCCTCAGGCCTGCCTCATTCTTGAGGGTATTTCTTTTCCTTGGTTTTGGGTATGTGTTGTCGGCGCCGTCTGTGAAGTAGAATTGTATAAGTGTTGCCGTGTGCTCGGTAGTCGGTATTAGCTCTGCATTGTTTTCGCTTTTATATTTGCTTTTTGTGTAAATGGAATTGTGTTTTCTTTTTTGTGTGCTTTTGGTGGAATTGTATTTGTGTGCTTCCCGTGTGCCGCGAATAAATGTGCTTTATTGTTGAACTGTTCTCCCGCTTCGCTTCGTCTTTTTCTCCCATTGAATCCTCATCTTGCTTCACGTAAAGGGTTGGTAGTGGGCTGAATACGCCCGATAATTAATCGAACCGTCGAGGTCGACGATAACACCGCTCGGTTATTCTGATACTACGGAACGGGTCGCTTAAGTGGCCCGTGTCCGAAGTCGACCTGCGGCGAGGTGCGATCGCCCGGTCTACCCTCCGCGTGGGTACTTAGGTAGGTCGAATTTGGCGAGCAACCCTATCTCACGCGGGGGCTGATTGGCTCGATCGCGGTGAGACCGAAAGGTCCACCCGTGACTGGTTCCCGGCGTTAGTCCGAGAGGGTCACGACTGGATTGTCCGTCCGGTGGGCGACGTGCCGCGATTCGAGTTACGTGGCCGTTCGCACGCCGGCGGGCGCGAAATCCGCAACAATATATTAAGGAGCACCCGGTGTGCTCACAGGCAGGGTGATTAATGAAGGTGTGTACACTCCCTCGGATGGACGTTAAACCGCGGTCCTGTCTGCCGGCATTAGTGGTGGACGTTAAAGGTCCCACAGTGTCCTTCGCGAAGAGTCGGTGAGCCATCACCGGCACCATGAACAAATTCCTGTCCTAACCTCCAGAGGGCACTGCATCAGCGGTACAGCCGCACCCTCAGCCGATGATGCTACCCAGCAGCATCGCGCTGCATATGAAAGAAGAAGAAAAAGAAGATTACGACAATTATTCCTGTGTGGTCGGCTGGGCAAGACTTTTGGCCCAAGACCTTCGTGCACCAGCTGGCTATTTGTTGGGGGGCACTGCTGATAACTCGCTTACTCCGTGAAACACACCGTGGGATATTTAATGTCCACAAACTAATGCTGGGAGACGGGACACCCTGTCGAACGTCCATCCGAGGGACTAACAGCCTGCGAGGTACCGATCCGACACTTCAAAGTGACACAGAAAATCAAACTCAGACTATATAGCTGAAAGACTCCATCCTGTCGAACAAGACACCCCTCCTGATGTTAAATTAAAACGTCAATGCCACAGTCGGACACCATTCTTTCCAAAAAGAAACCAAAACAGAACGGAGCTTCCGGAAGAACTGTACCACAAAGGGTGAAACAACCGACGAACCGACCCCCGCGTGGTGTAAGTCGGGTATGGTACGGGGTGCGGGTGCGTACAAGGTACAGCGAAAATCTTTACCTCGGGTTGTGGCTTCACCTCCGGCTCCACCTCCTCACTTGGAAGCTTTCCAGCTTCGAGCACAGCAAGCGTCATCTTGGGAATGTGGTTTTGCTTGGGAAACACAAAACGTGTTGAGAATCATTTCCTTGAAGACACTTATGTGCATTAATGTTCACGCATCGGTCATCGTCAGGGGACCGAGCACTGGCATCACAGGAAATGACCAACATATTTGGCTTAAATGAGTCGTGACACTTATTTGGGAAGCAAGTGGACATGTTTTGTCTGGAAGACGCATGACTGGTTTAAAATGCCCTTCAATCAAGTTGCTGCAAGAATATTTCTCGAAGAGAAAAACAAAAGATACAGGATATCACCACTTGCTTCCTCGTACCATGGTGTGGAAGAGTGAGGGTCAGAGGTTTGCGGAGATGAATGCACACAATTAAATAATAGAAATAATTTAAAGTACTCCGTTTCGGGGAAGAGTTGATGGAAGAACATCATCGGACAATCATTTTTCATACTATTGTTTCCAAATCAGGAAACAAAGTGGTGCAGACTGATACGCATTAAAAAAAAAAAGGAATGCAGAATGATGACATACACAAAGTATTATGGAAAACACAACTCAGACTTTCTTTTCACAAAAGCGACTCAACGAGTGGGGTGATCGAAGGTAAGAAGGCAACGTAATGACAGTCTGAGCAGTGGGGCCACATCTGGACAAAATAAGCAAGGGAAAGAATGAACAGGAAAAGAGAAGAGAAAGGAGGGAAGAAAACGCAATAACCTGTAAGAGGACGTCGGTCGGGTTAATGGGGGTGTAAAATATCACGGAAAAGGATGGCCTCGTGCTTCGACCTCATTGAAGGAGAGGGCTGATAGGGTGACTCTAGAATTGCCTCTAAGCTGTCGATCCTGGGTTTGAATCCCAACCCAGCTATAAACTATCATCCTGGTGTTTCACAGGCAGGGTGATGAATGAATGTGCGTGCTGTCCCTCGGGTGGATGGTAAACGGGCGTCCCGTCTGCCAGCTTACGTTGGTGGACGTTAAAGATCCCATTGTGTCCTTTGCGAAGAGTGGGTGAGCTATCGCCGGCACCATGGCCAAGTTCAAATTCCTGCCGTAACCAGCAGATGCATCAGCGGCACAGCCGTGCCCTCAGCCAATGATGCTACCCCACAGCCTCGTGCTGTATACGATCGAAGAAGAATCGAGGGAGATGCCAACAATGTTGAAAGCTTGAATTCCACAGGAACCAGGAAAGACAGATGTGATGCTGGGGCACCAGCCCGTAGCGGTGAGCAGTACTCCACTGAGCTATGGACAAAAGCCTTGTACGCTATGAGTTCCGATTATTAAAAAGAATGACTTGTAATGATGGAGGAGGTCAGCTTTGTCGATTAAAAATGCCGACTGATTAAAAAAACCCCAAAAAGCCCCACAAACTGATAAAGCAATGCAGAATAGAAAAAAAAAACAGAGGCTGATAAGCACAGCTGCCCAGAGATCAAAAATTCTCACTTTCATTTGTGTGCATATTGGGCCAGGAGTCAGTTTCGAGTTCTGCCTGCAGATAGGTTGGAACAATTCGTGGAGGTGGGACCACTCCGCTGATTCAGTGACTGCTGTAAAGTTGGGGGTTGGAATTTGTCCAGGGTGCTTGCGACAACTTGCCTACTCTTCGTCAAAAGACACAGAGCGTGTTTCAACATCCACTCGCTGATGATAGCCAGCGAGTCCCCTTTTTAAAGTCTGTCCAAGGAACAGCACACCGATTGATGTCTGGCCCTGTCTGTGAAGCACAAATCCGATAGTTTAGAATCAGGCCGAGAATGAAACACAGATTTTCCAGCTCATGCACCATACTGTCAAAGCATCACAACAATAAATGGAAGCAAGAAACGAAAATTGTATCGAACACAATGCTGTGGCAACAGCGACTGAATGAAAACACCTCCAGGTTCAACATCTCCCCAGCAGATGAACTCCCAGGTGGTGCCCGAAGTGGCTGGACCACCTGGAAATCACCTGCGTACCAAAGTCAGCAGATGCAAGGCCAGTATGGTCAAATGGGGATATGCACAAGGCTCTGACACTTGTGACTGTGGGGGAAAGGCAGAACATGGACCACCTGCTAATGTACCCCCAAGTGTCCACACCAGCCACTCCGACGATTTGGCTCTGGCAAACGACATTGCCCTCCAATGCGCCCAGCACTGGAGGGACTGCATTTGATATTATTCCATGACACGAAAACAAGAACACCATATTTGCAGCCAGAAATATAATCAAGACAAGTACATTTTGAATATTAACAACCTTTGGCTCAGCGTTATCTGCACCCTTCATTTTGTCTGCCTCTAGGTAGGTATCCAATTCCCTTTTAAACCCGTCCACTATCTTTCACGGGAGTAGTACAATAGCGGTGTTCGGATACAGGTGAAGGAAAGAGAAAAGGAGAATGTGGCAGCACATGAGAGAGATCCACATCATCCACAAAGTTAGTGGTACTGTGAATAGGCACAGCTCAAAGTGCTTTAGCAAAGTGGTTCTCAGACTGGCTTAAAACACGACGACAGTTAAATAATAAAACTTGTGTCGCAGGTATAAGTGCAGCAAGTACAGGCAATATTGTGTAGCACAAGAACACCTGTTGAGGTGTGAGGGCGAGCACGTGGTGGAGAAGTGGAATGCGGAGCTCCGGACACTTTTCAAAAACTCCTACAAGCTGGGCAGGTGGAAGCTGCAGCAGCACTTGGTACGATTGTGGCTTTGTTCGCTGACAGCATTTTATGAAACCTTCCCAGACTTTTGGGTATTTCCACACCTGCTCGGCCAAAAAAGGAGGGTGACACTTAACATCGGGAATGTAATCACAACGTCCTTGAGATTTAGCATCACTCACTTATTGAGGGCAGAAGTGGATGGTATTTACATCACCTGCTTGATAATGAGCCGTTGCAGGATGTTCATGATGAAGGCACTAAGGCGAGGGTACATGCTCAGAGACTGTATGACGGTGCGCATAAGCAACACAGGCAATGGGTTTTGTTCCATCAACTGCTGCATCACAACGGCGAGCACTTCAGATGTATATATCCCACGCTCCGCAAAACACAGGCTGGTCGCTACAAAAGAAAAGAACAACATTTAGGTGAATCAAAATAATTACAAAACCAGAAGGGCACTCTTCGACGTCGCAACGTCGCCAGGTATGCCTCCACCCACATTATTACATCATACATACTTGTACCAAGTTTGATTTAAATCCCGAAACCCAGATTAAAAATATTAAGTAATTCTAGCTGCCAGACCATGCATCCAATCAGGTTGAAATTTAAAACATATACTCCCCATGACCACGAGATCATAATTGTGATGTTTCACGTCGATTGATGAAGCGGTTCAAGAGAAATAATTTTTTTTAAGATTCTCGTTCAACCCAATATGGCTGCCAGACCATGTGACCTATTTATTATTCGTGAACATCCTGGTATCCCCAAGGCTTTGAGGAACATGTAGGTGAAGTTTCCCCTCGATTTGTCGAACTGTTCTGGAGAAGGAGATTTTTAAAGGTTTATTCTTCAAAAAAAATCAGAGCTGCCAAACCATGTGAACGAAGACGTCATATGTGGAGAACTTTTTGTTCCTCATGGATAGGTGATCATACCTTTAAAGTTTTGCCTCGATCTGTTCAGCCGTTTTGGAGAAGATTTTGAAGGTTTTTATGTTCAAAACAATATGGCTGACGAACCACGTGACCGATAATGTCATCATCAATTTTTCCCCCCCCATACAATTTAGCCTGGGGAAAAAATTGTATGGGGGGGAAAAAAGATGACCCTCAAAAATTTTCAGACTGATCGGATAAAGAGTTCGACATATGAAATTATGACATCATAACAAAGCCACCTTTGACATCATCTCTGAACCAAGATTAAAAATATCTATCTTTAAATCACACTTGTTTCCCCCCATAGGGAGTACTCCACATGTGCCAAGTTTCAAGTTTTTCCATGGAGTAGTTTTGGAGATACAGAGGTCCAATTTTTTTTCCTTTTTTCTAAAATGGCTACCACAACAGTGACCAATGTCATAATTATCATGAAAACATTCCACATAAGTAGTCACAACTATGGTGAAAATTTTGTGTCAATTGGATAAGTGGTTGCAGAGAAAACAGAAAATTAGCACGGACGGACGGACAACCCAAAAATATGCCTCCGGCGACTTTGTCAGCAGAGGCATAATTAGAGAGTACATGGAACACCTTATGCTGCACAATCTTGAGAAACGACGACACGGGAAGGGTCAATGAGCGGAAAATTTGATCGGTCGTGATGACATACTATTTCTTCCAAGTCCTGCTAAACGGAAGGTTTTTGAAAGTGCCAAAAGGCAATTTGTGTTCCACAGTGTTCAAGTACAGACTATAATTCAATTGAAATAAAATAAAGATTTTCAAGGTCGTAGAAAATCAAAAACTTTTTCGGAAGTTTACTGCCGTTGATGCAATCAATGTCTTTTACACCACATTATTTAACACGTTACATTCGTTATTCGCACCTGTTGTTTGTGTCCTTTGTGACATCCCTAAAAACAGAAAGTTTCCTGTTTGGAATGATTTTCAATTTTGTTTGACTGCCAGACAGGCAGACAGAGTCAAAAAAAAATTCTCTCACTCCTCTCTGTGCATGCGCGATCGGGACTAATTCAGAACCAATGTACTGATAAAGTCTTGCACTTCCTTGGAGTTCCCTTATTATGATGCATGCAAAGTTTCAGGCTGCTCGGTTTTATGGTTTTGGAGTTATGGAGGAGACACACTGACACGCACAGACTGGCACACATGCACAGACTGACACACACACGCACAGACACACACGCACGCACGCACAGACATGCGCCCACGCCCACTCATTAGTATAGATTGTCCGACATGAGAAAAATTATACATGAAAAAAAAGTTTTCGGTTAACATCTCTGTCACATTTTATACTTTCACCATCAACATTCGCCAAAGTATTGTGAATTATTAAAATATGATATGTCCAGAGTTCCTCAAGTTCAACAATGAAAGAAAGGGGACTCAGTTTATCATAAATCTTTGCCTGGCACAAACATACTAGGCATTGTTATCATCATGCAAACTCAGCAGCCAATGCAATGTGGAGACCGAAATTCATGACCACACACCTTTGATGATTGATTTCATGTCACACTGAGCAGAATCAATGTTGTGCAGAGCAATCAAGAGTTCTCCAGGAGTGAGTGGAGACAAAGAAATTCCTCCTTCACCTGTATGTTCAGCAGTTATTTAGAAAATTCTGTATTTGCTCAATTCAGAATTCAACAACTGCAACAATACCTTTAAAAATCAGCACAGCGATTCAAGCAAGTCGTGTGAATAAGTGACATCACAGTGGGAAACTAGAACGGCATTTGGTAGAGCACACACCTCCGCCAGGCTGAACTGTTTATGCTTTGTATCCCACCAATAGGCGGGTTCTGAATCCAGACCGTAACCAAAATCTAATCGGCTTGTTCTTGTCACCTACCCAAATGATCCACCAAGTTTCATCCGAATCTGTCCATAACATTTTGAAATGTCGTGCTATAAATCGTTTTTGGACCCATCCCTCAATGGTGAAGAATCCCTTTAAAAATTCTAGTATATCCGGATCTGAATCTTCCCGAAATTCTTATCAATTCGTCCTTGTGACACACCTGACTTCGACACCAAGTTTTGGCCGAATCTGTGTGTAAGCAGGTTATCGTCAAATCATGTGCAGACAGACAAAAATGGGCGAAAACATAACCAAAAACGAAATCATAAAAAATTTCAATGAAGATGTATATCTGGATAGGATTTTTTTTTTTTGGTGGTGGAGGTAATCAATGGTTTCACCCTTGGTTGCAATATTGCATTAACCCGCACCCACCCCCAAGCACCATCTCTTTCAAGCTTTTCCAGGTTACTGGTTCCCCCCCCCCCGCTCCCTCATCATCCTGTAAAATTTTAACTTTTGATCCATTTCCGCTCCTTTCCCTTCTGTGATTGAGAGTTTGAGGCTGTTAGTTCACCCCAAGTGAACTCGTGTCCATCCATCTTGGTTACCCCATGTGTCCTCCCCTTTCCGTCATTTCTCTAAGTCTCCCTCAGCCCACTGTTGGTATGTCCCACCTCTCTTTCTTCTGTTCTTTCACTTCCTGTGTTCTTGCTCCTCCATGAGCCTCGACACAGGACAGAAAAGACAAAACTCATGATTGTGCTTGAAGCCCAAATTCAGTCCACGTACAGCACTCTGTATTTTTTTTGAAATCCAGTCTGCCAATGTCCTTGCAATTCATATTAAAGTACACTGATGTATTCTCATGACTTTGTCATGTAATTTATGTAAAAGTTCACTTTGAGCATTAGATCAATCTAAAAAACAAATTGAAGTGCATCAGCTGCTCAGCAAGGCATGTACCTGTGACGTCATGCTAGTCTTCCACTTCCTGGGATGAATTAAAGAAAACTCATTGAAAAAGAGTGATTTATTTTCCCATTTATTTTTAGAGTAGAATATATATATATATATATATATATATATATATATATATATATATATATATATATATATATATATATATATATATATATATGACCGTTTTTACAGCCATTTTTCCCTGCTGTGCAGGGGTTGGGCTTTTTCTTGAGGCAATGTTTTATGGCCGGATGCCCTTCCTGACGCCAACCGTGGTCGCCTCTTACGATTCGTACGTACTGTTTTTGGACCACCCTAATATACAGTATATATATATATATATATATATATATATATATATATATGTATATACATATATATATATATATGTATATACATATATATATATATGTATATACACATACAGTAGACTAGGCGTAAGTCGGCAGCGTGTAACTCGTCACTTCGCCTCAGTCAGCAGCGTCAAAAAGTCACGAATTTATCTAATGTTAAATCCCTTTGAATAAAGTCTGTAAGTCGTCATCTCGAAGTCGTCAATTCGTCTACGTCGTCAGATGTTGTCCGTTCCCGTGTAATGGAAACTCAAGTAAATTACCATGCCTAACTCGTCACACGGAACTTCTACCTCGTGAGAAGCCCGATTTCATGGAATCGTGATGCGCGCTCATTGGTGTACACCGCCAGTGATAGGCTATTTATAACTGCGCTGCGATCAGCTCAGTCAGCACGCCGTCCCACATGCATCTAACGAGGTAGACAGGCTGCGCAATGCAGTCTTTGGCGAAGGAGTAAAGGATCGATCGAGCTTAGTGTTGAAGTACGATCATGGTTTTATATTGGCTTGTTTTGTACATCATCACACTCACTTTCACATAGGTATTGAGTGGTAGTCATCATGATGACTGTGTCATGTAATTTGTCGATGGTATATGAGTTTTCATTCCATATGAAAACTCATTTTACATTCATTCCACATTTGTTGATGGTCATATACCATCACCGATGGTATATGAGTTGTCTTACAGTTGTTCATTATCTTTGCTTTTGATAAAGTGATTCATGAATTCCATCTTTGCTTGATCACTTTCCAACTCACCAATAAACCCCCACCTATGCCCCGAGGATTGTGTTTCCCTTTTGGAACAATAGCTGGCTTAGAGATCGTTGCGCCCTCTCACACGTACGTGTCCAGGCCACGTGCGACTTCATCCTTCACCCCACAGTCATCATGAATGTTCGCATACGCGTAAGTCGTCACATGTCTCAGTCGTCACTTTTTTCTCGGTCCCGATGGTGATGACTTATGCCTAGTCTACTGTATATATGTATATATGTATCCAATCGTGGCCAAAAATATTGGCACCCTTGCACTTTTTCAAATAACTCACAATTTTCTCCAAAAATAAGTCGAAAATGGCAAAAGTATTTTGTCTCCACAATTCTTTATTTCACTGTTAATATTACAGAACTTTTGTTTTTGATTCAGAACTTAATGTATCCTTTTAAATCAGAAAATATAAATAAATGGCATTGATAAAATTATTAACAGCCTCGATTTAATATTTGGTGGCACAACCTTTGGAAAAAATAACTACAGTCAAGCACTTCCTCTAACAATTAATGAGCTTCCTACACCCCTCCACTGGTAGTTTGTCCAACTCTTCTTGTGCAAACTGCTCCAGTTCTCCCAGATTTGAAGGGTGCCTTCTCCCAACTGCTGTTTTCAGATCTCCCCACAAGTGTTCAATGGGATTTAGATCTGGACTCATTGCTGGTCATTTCAGAACAATCCAGCGTTTTGTCTTGAACCATTCCTGGGTGATTTTTGAAGTGTGTTTGGGGTCATTATCCTGCTGCAAGACCCATGACCTTCGACGGAAACCCAGCTTTCTGACACCGGGTGGAACATTGCGCTCCTAAATTCCTAGGTAATCTCCTGATGCATTCAAGGCACCCAGTACCAGAGGCAGCACAGCAACCGCAAAACATCACTGAACATCCTCCATGTTTGACTGTCGGAAGGTATTCTTTTCTTTGAAGGCTTCATTTTGTTTTCTGTAAACATAGAGATGATGTGCTTTCCCAAAAAGCCCTAATTTGGTCTCATCTGTCCGCAGGACATTCTCCCAGAAGGATTTTGGATTGTTCAGGTGTGTTTTGTCAAACTCCAGTTGGGCTTTGTTACGTCTCTCTCAGCAGTGGGGTCCTCCTGTGTCTCCTACCATCGAACCCCCTTTCATCGAGTTGGCGACGGATGGTGCGAGCTGAAACTGTCGTACCTTGTGTCTGAAGGTCACCTTGAATCTGTTTGGCAGTTGATCGAGATGCTTTCTCCACCATTCGAACAACCCTTCGCTGCAATCTCCGATGAAGTTTTCTCTTGCGGCCACATCCAGGGAAGTTGGCTACAGTGCCACAAGCCTTAAACTTCCTGATAACATTGCGTACGGTGGACGCAGGAACATCAAGGTCTCTGGAGATGGACTTGGAGCCTTGAGATTTTTCAAATTTGGCTACAATCTTGTGTCTGACCTCCTCAAACAATTCCTTGTTTTTTTATTTTCTCCATGCTCATTGTGGAACACACAGTGAGACAAAACAGCAGAACGACTCCTTTTCTCTATTCAAACTGGTTGATTGAGTGATTTTTCTATTGCAGGAACCTGCAACTCATCACAGGTGAGTTCAATTCCAAAATAAAGGAGAATCACCTGCTTGAAATCTAATTATGTTTAACAACTTCTAAAAGGTGCCAATAATATTGTTTGGGCCATTTTAGGATTTCTGTGAGGAATAAGCTCAGATTTAGTAATATTTTCAGCTTTTTTTTGTTTTGTTCCACTGCAAACCAAAGAAATACATTTGTGGATAGCAAAATATTTTTTAATTTCAACAATTTTCTGGAAGAAATGGGGCATTATTTGACAAAAGTGCAAGGGTGCCACAATTTTTGGCCATGACTGTACATGTACTTTCAATCACAAATACACTTCGTCATTGCTGATAATTTTTCAGTGACATGTTTAAAAGGTTTGGACTGAATATGTATAAAGTACCAGCATTCAACAAACCAAAATACACTTACACTTCTCATGAAGCAAAGCTAACAGTTTCTCACATACACGGACGTCTGCAACCAACTCTGTCCAAATGTAGATCGAGTACCTACCATGATGAGTGCCAAGCAGGCGGTTGAACACCTCCTTCACCACAATGGGGTTCAGCTTGATGAGGCGAGGCAATGCTTCGATCACCTCTTTCTACAAAGAATAACAATAATGAACACTGAAGGCTTTGTTTGTTCAATGGATCATTAAGGGAAAGACCCAAAGTACAGGAGACGTCATAATAAACATTAATGCTAAATATGGATCCATCCCAAAGCAATCTTGTTGTCCAACAAACTCTCCAAACGGAGAGGTGGGACAAACGGATTAAATGAACATAATGTTGATCGAGGTATGTTGTGGTTATGTTACGAAGTATTCCCGCAGTGGTCAATGTACCTCAATCATCATTTTGTTTTTTTTGTATTGCATGTTGTTGAATAACTGTCCTCAAAATCATTTCTCATTTCTACCTGAGCATGCATGAAAAAGTAAGAATGGTCAATGGAGTAACATCAGACAAAGGTAGAGAGTTGGAGCAAGAAAGGAAGGAAACAAAACAAAAAAAAAACAGTGAAGTGGGCGGAGCAGGAGGGGAGAGAGAGAGAAGAAACAACAACATCAACAGCAGCAGCAGCAGGTAGAATTGTCAATAGGTGAGTGAGCAGAGTTCAGACAATTTTTTTTTCTTTTCTTCGTGCACAGTTTTATTTCAAGAATGAGCATCTTGGGTGAAGGGTTAAGACAAAGAGGCGTTTTGGGACGTGTTGGTGGTATTTAAAAAGGGCGTACTGAAGCTCAAGTTTTCAAAACTCATGGGTGGACCGAATCATTCATTATATTCTGAATCACTTCAACCACACTCACCTTTTCCAACCCAGTCAGGACTGGGATGAGGAAGCGCACATCTGGCACACGCTTGTGGTAAAGGTCACGCACCCTGCTCACCAGGTCAGGGGATGGTGGGACTGTGGGTAGAAGTTTGATGAAAGCAATTTCAGAGTATTTTAATTCAGCAAAAGAAGAAAGGATAGCAACAACAATAAGTATCAACCTTAGTAGGATTAAAAACGAGCAATCAGACAATTGACATGAAAAAACAAACAAACAACGTACTGGTTGAAGAACAGTTTGCAGCTGGGAAAATCGACAATCACCCAAATTGCTGGAACTGCATAATAATAATAATTTAAAAAAATCATAAAAGCAAACCCGACGCTTCAATCGGTATTGTAAAAGGCGCCGTGTGTGCGAGTTCCACCCATTGGTTGGACAGTTCGCCTGACGCCATCCACAATTTCTATACCACGGCCACTAATTTAAGAACCATTTAGAACTTTATAATTTACCTTTTAGATCCGTTTCTCTCAACTAACGCATTTACTGCAGAGGCGACGCGGGTTGTTGCTATTATTTCCAGCTATTTTCTCTTAAAATTGTGAGTTGAACAGGCGACTGTAAAGGGTTTCTGCGAAGTCGGTAAAAGCGTGATAGGGGAGCAGAAAGTGTGAAAAATTTTCCGCTGTTTCGGTGAGGTAATGCCCGTTTGCTTTTGTGAGTGGGACGAGGGTGAAAGTGGAGATGGGACAGCTTTGGAAGGGGGAGGTTGAGGCTTTGGGTGGGGCGGCAAGATGTTGAGGACCTTCTGTGGGGAGGGGGGATTTGAAGGCTTAAGTGTGGAGAGGGGATCAATGCCTTAGGGTTGGGAGGGGGAGGGGGAGAGAAAAGATGAGACAGATTTGGGATGGGGAGGCTGAAGCTTTTTTGCTGATATGAGTTGTCATCAGAATTGCATGTGTAAGTTTACTCAAAGCAAAAATGTAAGTGTGTGTGTGTGTGTGTGTGTGTGTGTGTGTGTGTGTGTGTGTGTGTGTGTGTGTGTGTGTGTGTGTGTGTGTGTGTGTGTGTGTGTGTGTGCGTGTGTGTGCGCGCGCGCGTGCGCGTGTGTTATCTCAATTTGTGGTTTGAGGCGATGAAACGAAGCCCTCCCAGGACACAAAGTATCCACCTCCACTTCGCTCAGGGATCACAGTTGATGGACCAAGCTGTTCCACTTTGTTGTTCTCAGGGTTTTGTTCCGAGCGCTCTTTTCAGGATCGTCACCGAACCCTGGACTGCCTCCAACTGTAGTTCGTTTGTGGTAATATTCCTGGGGATTGTTTTCAAAATCTCAGTGAAGTTCTTCTTTATTACTATGTTCCTGTTGCTGCAATTATCACCGGTAGTGCAATTTCGATGCTCTTTAGCTTCCAATATCTCTTGGTCTCATTTTTGAGGTCCTGGTATTTGGTCATTTTCTTGATTTCTGCATTATTGAAGGAGAAATCGCTGGGTACTGATATCTCAATCAGCAATACTGTCTTTTCCTTTTTGTTCCTGACAACGATGTCTGGTCACAAGGCTTTGTTTTCTATGTCCATGCTCAGATCGTACATGAGCATGACGTCCTTATTTTTCAGTGATTGCCCTTGGTTTGTGTTTTCATGCATTTTTTGAACTGGGATGTTGACATTTTTGCAGATATGCCAATTAATCACTTCCCAGGCATTCCTTTCCTGGAGGAATTCTCTGTGGACTGTTGTAGTAGGACCTGTTACCAACTATAGTATATGAGAGTACAACTCTCATATACTGTCCTTCTAACTGCAGCATTTTCCCATGGTTGTGCATACTTTGTTGTACCGTTGTGTGTAAAGTTGTTCTGATCATAGTTTTTTTGCATCCTGAAAGCTGGTGATTAGTACTTTCTGTTTCCGTCTCCGCTCCAATAGCAAGCCCTCAGTCAATATTTGCTATCACTGTTTAAACACCATTGCATCAGTAAATTAATCTTCACTATTACATACCAAGGCAGCATCTAGCTTTGCCTGCCTGGGGAAGGGTTTGGGGAGGGGGGGGGCAGGAGACCCGGCAGGGCGGGAGATCTTTGTGATTGGCTACAAAGTGATACTTATTCACGTTTCTCTTCCCACACAACGCTTGGTAAGTCTGCTGGTTTTGCATCATTGCTTAGATCTGAAAATCTTAATTTTTCTTCCATCGACACAAAATTGCACAAATCCATTTCTATGTATGCAAAGCAGACGTTTGCTGAAACATCGATTCATGCTCTCATAGCCACAGATGTTTCAACCTTTGCCAGGTAGTAGTATCACAGGTGATGTGCACTCAGATTGCAAATTCTTTACTGAGCGGGTGAGGCAAGATAGCCCTGTACTAAACCATGACACGCAAGCATCCAATCTCATCTTCATTAAACTTGAAGGACACTCGGTAGAGCGCATACCTCCACCACATAATGCCTGACCCACGGGAACGTATCGGGCCCAATCAATACATTTTTGAAAGATTGTGCTACGTATCATTTTTGGCCCAATCTCTTAATGCTAAAGAATCACTTTAAAAATGAAATAATTCTCAAATGCAGATCCAGATTCGGATCTTCGCCAAAATCGAATCAACTCGTCCTTGCCACACACCCAACCTGTCCACCAAGTTTCGTCCGTATCAGTCAACAACTTTTTGAGATATCGTGCTCAATGTCGGTTTTGTCCAATCTCTCAATGGTGAAGAATCACTTAAAATATTCTGGTATCCGGATCCGGGTCCGCATCTTCTCGGAAATCGAATCAATTCATCCTTGTCATGAACCCGTGTCCACCAAAGTTCGTCCACAACTTTTCAAGATATCCTGCTCACAGACAAACAGACAGGGCTGAAAGCATAACCTCTGTCCACCTTTGGTGGCGGAGGTAATGAGCGAGGGGGGGGGATTATAAATCACCTTTCTCTGTGAGGATATGCAAGCTACGAGTGACCAGAGTTTCAGCCCCTTTGGGACAATTCTCGACAAGAAGCAAAAGTTCCGGGGAGCCCATGCCCATCCCGCGGATCTGAATGGGTACAAGTGCACATAAATTCACCGCGCGTGTCCGAGCACCCAATATTCGCGTTTAACCTACTTCTTGTGATATTAAAGGCCAAAGTTGAATTACTTCCATTATATTACATTTATCAAAAAGAACACCTCATAACATTGAAAAATAAATTCAAGACTATCAGTCCCAAATCTTCATGTCATCTTTTAAACTTGGTGGCAAGGGCTTTAAACCAAAATCCAAGCAATCTCAATGCATGTAATTGTTCTTCAACGTAATGGAACAAAGACCAAACTGCCGGCAGTTTATGTTCCTGAAGATTCTTTCCAAAGGAGGTTTTCACAAGCTAGGCTTGACTCCAGATGATGCATCTCGACATCCTTGTGAAATCACTGGCTGAACTCGGACAGCTAAATGCAAAAACAAGTTTCTGCACAGAATAAAACTCCCATTATTATTGAAACAACTCTATACCTGAACCTGCATGCCAAACCAATGCCTGCATTTTGAGATGGCTTGAAACTTAGCAATGCTAATCCTGTACTGCATGAGCACGGGGTGCAGCGAAGACAATGTACTGGGGGCTCGCAGGAAATCCTGGAGGTATGCATACTCGCCTCTAAGCTGTTTCGCCTGGGTTTGAAACTCGGCTCAGCTATAAACTGTCATCCCGGTGTTTCACCTGCAGAGTCATTCAATGTGTGTGCCGTCCCTTGGATGGACGTTAAGCAGGAAGACCTGACTCCCATCACTGATCATTGGTGGATGTTAACAATCCCACGGTGTCCTTTGTTATGCCTGGTGTTGGCTTAATGGTGAGGGTGGCGGGCTTTGGATCCTGGGGTCCTGCGTTCAAATCCCGCTTAGCTGTTGAATTAATACCAGGTGGGGTTAACTCGGCCTGTCATCCTTCCGAGGTCGGCAAAATGAGTGCCAGCATGCTGGTATAATGTGTCGGAGTGGCGACCCGTCCAGGATTGTGCCCAATAGCCAAGGAGACTGCTTCAGCAGCACCAACACTCTGCACAGAGTATGGTCCAAATCTCCTCCTTTGTGAAGAGTAGGGCGAGCTATCGCCGGTACACTGGCCAAATTCCAAATTCCTGCCCGAACCTTTGTCGACCGTCAGGACTGGTCAGCCTGTTCGTGTAACACTTGGATTAAAAAAAAACAAAAACTAAAAAAAACAAAAACTTCACCCAGTGAACCCCACAAGAACATGGGAATAATTGGAGGTTAAAGAAGAAGAAGGGTGAAGACAAAGTACTATATTCTTCCTGTGCATCATTCCAATGTAAACTCGTAATCTTCTAAACCCTCCTTTCTTATATCCCATACTGGGGGCTCAAGGACTCGCAGCACTGTGCGCTTTATGTCTGCGATAGCCTCCGTGTAAACAGCAGCAAGCTCGTGGATGAGCCGATGGTTCACGGGTAACAACGAAAGAAAGAGAAAGAGACATTGCTTGATGCCTTCCTCTGTCCAGCTGGCTGCAACCTCTGTAAGTGTTGAACAGAATACAAATATATCAGGTTGGGTGAAATAATTTACTCATCATTTAAAAACAAAAAACAAAAAAAAACATCAATATCATCACGCTTGATAAAGCATTCCATTTCCTCGCAAAATTATTCTCGCAATTGGGTGAACACACACCCTTGTCTTTTATTGAATGGACCCAGGGTTCCGAAACTTCCTTCTTGAGCTTGTTCCAAACAGGGTATTTTCATTACCTGTGTCCTGGTCTTCTCCCACACCAGACGTCGGGGGATTCGGGTGAACGAGGTTTTGGAGAGCAGTCAATGCAAATTCTTCAATGAAGCCTTTTAGCTCTTCCTTCTCGTAAACACGCTTCACAAAGACGATTGCCTGTGAACGCACCTGATAAAAACATAAAAACATAACATAAAAAATCGTTTAATTAAGTTTTGTTTGCACGTCATATGGTTAACTCGCTGGATGGTGAGGCTTGCTTGAAAATGTAAAAAAAATATTTTGGCTGTAGTCCTTTCATGCTGTCATGGTACAAACATATGGCTGGATATACAGTGGCTCTAAAAATTCTACACACCCTTTCAAAATTTTCATCTTTTGTTCCATCACAGCCTGGAATTAAATTTCATTAAATTAGACTATTCCCACCTTTATTTACACATCGTAACACACAACTTCCAAGTGAAAAACAAATTCCACAAATTTCAGAAAATTGATTAAAAACACAAAACTAGAATATCTTGGTTGGATAAGTGTCCACCCCGCTGAGTAAATAACTTGGTGGAAACACCTTTGACAGCAATTACAGCTGTGAGTGTTGGGATATGTCTCCACCAACTTTGCACACCTTGATTGGGTAATATTTGCCCACTCTTCTGTACAAAACTGTTCAAGCTCGGTCAAGTTCCGTGGGGAGTGTTGATGGACAGCAATCTTCAAGACATTCCACAGATTTTCCATTGGATTTATGTCAGGGCTCTTGAGTGACTGGGCCACTCAAGAATATTTATCTTTTTGTTCCTTCGCCACTCCAGTATAGCCTTGGCTGTGTGCTTTGGGTCGTTGTCATGCTGAAAGGTGAACTTACGTCCCAATTTCAGCTTTCTTGCAGAGGGCAGCAGGTTTTCCTCTCGGATTTTTCTGTATTTTTCTCCATCCTTTTTCCCTTCTACCCTGACAAGTACCACAGTTCCTGCTGATGAGAAACATCCCCACATGATGCTGCCACCACCATGCTTCACAGTAGGGATGGTGTTCTTTGGGTGATGTGCTGTGTTGGGTTTGCGCCAAACGTAGCGTTTTGTATTTAGGCCAAAAAGTTCCATCATAGTTTCGTCAGACCACAAAACTTTTTGCCACATGGCTTCAGAATCTCTGGAGTGGTTTTTTGCATACCTCAAACAGGACTCAATGTGGGCTTTTTTGACTAATGGCTTCCTTCTTGCCACCTCACCGTAGAGGCCAGACTTGTGAAGTGCTTGGGATATTACTGTCACATGCACACAGTGATCAGTCTTTGCCATAAAGGTCTGTAGCTCTGCCATTGGCCTCTTGGTAGCCTCTCTGATCAGTTTCCTCCTTAATTGGTCATCCAGTTTGGAGGGACGGCCTGATCAAGGCACGGTCTTGGTGGTACTATATTCTTTCCACTTCTTAATGATTGTATTGATTGTACTTGAAGGGATATTCAAGGCCTTTGAAATATTTTTATACCCATCCCCTGATCTGCGCCTTTCCACAACTTTATCCCCGAGGTCTTTTGAAAGCTCCTTAGTTCTCATGGTTGAGTCTTTGCTGTGAAATGCACTACCCAGCAGAGGAAACCTACAGGAACAGCTGATTAACCTCCGCCATCTTCAAAGATGGATGGAGGTTACTGTTTTCACCCCTTTCTGTTTGTTTGTTTGTTTGTTTGTTTGTGAACAGTATTACGGAAAAACTCTGACGGATTTCGACGAAACTTGGTGGGGAGGTTAGGTATGGTCCAAGGATCATGTCATTAAATTTTGGACTTTCCAACCCCCCCAAAAAAAATTGTTACCCCCCCAAAAAGAAATTGTAAGAGAAATTTTTTTTTTTGCATTTCTACATCTTTTAAGTGATTTCCACCCCTCCCCCCAAAAAAAATTGTTAGAGAGAAAAAAATTTTGCAACTTTTTTCAACAAAATTTCGATTTCTTTCTTTTGCATTTCTACATGTTTTAAGTGATTTCCACCCCCCCCCCCCAAAAAAAAAATGTTGGAGAAAACTATAACTGTCAGCACTGTTGACATCATATTTAATGAATAAGATATAAGGTTCACTTGAGTGACCCAGCAGTATTGGCGGCGGAGGTTTTGCACTCTCCCGAGTGCTCCCCCTCTAGTTTTATTCTGAAATGATCAGAATCACAACAATTAAACACAGGTGGAGGCCAATTAACTAAGTGTGTGATTTTGAAGGTGATTGGTGACACCTGAGCTAATTTACAATTGTTATTATAAGGGGAGTGGACACTTATCCAACCAAAATATTCTAGTTTCGTATTTTCAATTAATGTTGTGAAATTTGTAGAATTTCTTTTTCATTTGGAAGTTGTGGGTTATGATGTGTAAATAAAGGTGGAAAAAGTCTGATTTAATGAAATTTAATTCAAGGCTACAAGACAACAAAAGGTGGAAATTTTGAAAGGGGGTGTAGACTTTATATAGGCACTGTTGGTCAGGTCTACAATGACCCTAAAATCTGTCTTAAGGCACAAATATTAACTTCATCATCGAGTACAGAATGTTCTTTGCCTGAATGTGTGTTCCAAGACAACCACAAGGACGGTGGTCTTGAAGGCACTCCACAACTATTCAGCATCCCCTGACATACCCAGACCACCCCCACCCCCCAAACTCTCACTCAACTTGTTCAGCTGCTCCCCACTCAATTCTTCAGCTCCCCTCTCATCCTTAAGCTTACCAACATCCAGCCTGGGCTGGAATGATACCATTCTCATGGATTTAAGATTCAACTTCAGAGTTGCCACAACAAGGCTGTGGTCAGTTTTGAGGAACTGAGCATTCCGCTGGACCCCGCAGTTCTGGAGCATCCTCCAGTGACCATCAATGAGCACATGGTCAATCTCCTTTGCCACCACCAGCGTTTGAATACTAAGTCCAGCGATGAGCCTGTGGGTGCTGAAACCATGAACCAGCCACCCCAAGTCCATGACATCTTGCAAAGTCAAGGAACTTAGTGCTATTCTGGCTCACAGTTCCAGACCCATAGGAAGCAACACACGTCTCATAACCATCCTGCTCAGGATCAGCTCCAGTCGATGCATTGAAATCCCTCACGACATGAAGAGTATCTCAGCTGGGGCACTGATCAACCACAGAATCGAGCACAGCATGGAATGTCTCCTTCATAGTGAGAGCACTCGCCTCATCCACTGCATACACAGAGACTGGGGAAATGACACACAGAGAGCGACAAATCTTCAGTCTCATTTTATACTTGTTGACCGGTGTTACTTCAATTATCATGGGAGTCAGCTTGTTGGACACAGCTACAGCAACTCTTTGGACATGGTAACCATCAGAGCAACCAGACCAGTAGTAGGTGTAACCACCTGCCATGAACTTACCACTATCCAGTCTCCAAACCTCAGAGAGTGCTGCAATATTGATGTTCAAATGACAACAGAGACAGGTGATCATCCTCTCTTCAAGTGAGGACATTGCAGGCCCCTACCCGAAGGGACCACCTCAGGTTAACTCGAGGAGACCGCCTTCTGGGCAGCTGCACAGAAGGCACTCCCACAGAGTGGTTTTCTTAGTTTTATTCGAGTTTTTTGTGTATGTTGCAGAATGAAGTGTTTTATGATGGCCGGAATGTAAATCTTGCCACCAACCTCCTAGAAAGGGGTACCCAACTGCAGGAGGACATCCGCAGACACAATTTGGCACCAGGTACGGGTAAGCTTAACATTACAACACATCGAGTGTTCAGCTGTTTGCATTTCTAGTTTTAGACCTACGCTAAAATATTTCATGCACGACTCGAGAGTTCTATTGCAATGTTTTGTTATATCTTTGGTGCAGCAAAATACATACTGATAAAAATTACCCCCGTGTGGGGGTGATGGTCATCTCTATAATACCACAAGTTCTCAATGTTCAGTTATGACCGAATACTACTGTGCAGTTCTACTGCACAGCTCGAACTGCGCAGTTTGGTTAAAGATGACTCGGCATTTTGGCGCGCGAGCACGAAATTATATTTTGAAAATAAATGCCGACGTTTACATTTCGGGTTTTGAAACTTTTGCACCTTTGGTGGAAAATGTAGAAATATAAAAGGCTAAAAATGTGTTTTATTAGGTCATCTCTACCGAGATGACCAAATAAAGCCAGACCAAATGTCCATCTGTCCGTCTGTCTGTCCGTCAACAATTTTTCTTTCCGATTTTCATGAAACTTAGTATGTGGGTAGAGGTCGATGAGTGTTGCACAACGATATAACTTTTGTCCGGGTTCAAGGTCAGGGACGAGGTCACGTAAGTTATAAAAATCGCCATTTTCAAAACCTATCTTGTCTGCCATTCTACAAGATATTTGGCAACTGTTTATTGATGATGATAGTAAAAAATATTATCTTGTATCTAACCAGACAGATTTTTGAATTTCCTTCCCGTTTGATCGTCACGTGATCTGGAAGATGGCCAAAAACGCCGATGCGATTCGCAAAGAAGGAAGGAAGGAGAAATGAAATATAAATATAAAACACATTTTTAGCCTTTTATATTAATACATTTTCCGCCGAAGGTGTAAAAGTTTCAAAACCCAAAATGTAAACGTCGGCATTTATTTTCAAAATATAATTTCGTGCGCGCGCCAAAATGCCGAGTCATCTTTAACCAAACTGCGCAGTTCGAGCTGCGCAGTAGAACTGCGCAGTAGTCTTCAGTCATAACTGAACATTGAGAACCTGTGGTATTATAGAGATGACCGTCACCCCCACATGGGGGTAATTTTATTTATATTTCATTTCTCCTTCCTTCCTTCTTTGCGAATCGCATCGGCATTTTTGGCCATCTTCCAGATCACGTGACGATCAAACGGGAAGGAAATTCAAAAATCTGTCCGGTTAGATACAAGATAATATTTTTTACGATCATAATCAATAAACAGTTGCCGAATATCTTGTAGAATGGCAGACGAGATAGGTTTTGAAAATGGCGATTTTTATAACTTACGTGACCTCGTCCCTGACCTTGAACCCAGACAAAAGTTATATCGTTGTGCAACACTCATCAACCTCTACCCACATACTAAGTTTCATCAAGATCGGAAAGAAAAATTGTTGACGGACGTACGGACGGACGGACGTTCAGACGGACATTTGGTCTGACTTTATTAGGTCATCTCGATAGAGATGACCTAAAAAGAGAAAAAAAAAAACACCCCCACAAGAGGCCTATCTGCTGCTGCCGGTGTGTTGCCATCCAGGTGCTATCTGCATCACTGCAAAAAAATGTTTGATGTTGGCACGCCATGTTACTCAATATTAGTTGCATCAAAGATTTTTGATCGAAAATAAAAGTTCAGGCGAGAGTACAAGGGTCCGGGCAATAAATAGTTATTCAATTAATTACGGTTCCCGGAGGGAGGAACAACCTATTTATTTATCTATTTCCACTAAAAATCTGAAACAATCCTTTTTGGCCTGACATGCAAAATAAAATAAAATAAAATAAAAACGCAAATGTTAAGTCTCCTAATAAAATGTGACAAATTAAAAACTTCCATGTTCAAAGTATGAGGGCGTGTTTTGAAAAGGCATGCATCCAATTCTTTTTCTCCAAAAACAGGTAAAAATATACGAATGAAACAAAGTGCAGGCCACACATTAGTTCTTCCCGCCACTACTGTAGGTGTGAAGTTTCGTGATTCTGACATTAGACGTCTCAGTCCTGCATTAATCAAGGTGGCAGCACGATGTTGCCACTGCTGTGAAGTGCAAGAGATGAGGTGGCTGTTGATGAGAGATGAGATGGCTGTAGATGAGAGATGAGAGATGAGGTGGCTGTAGATGAGAGATGAGAGATGAGATGGCTGTTGATGAGAGATGAGATGGCTGTAGATGAGAGATGAGAGATGAGGTGGCTCTAGATGAGAGATGAGGTGCCTCTAGATGAGAGATGAGAGGGCTGTAGATGAGAGATGAGATGGCTGTAGATGAGAGATGAGGTGGCTGTAGATGAGAGATGAGAGATGAGGTGGCTGTAGATGAGAGATGAGATGGCTGTAAATGAGAGATGAGAGATGAGATGGCTGTGGATGAGAGATGAGAGATGAGATGGCTGTAGATGAGAGATGAAAGATGAGATGGCTGTGGATGAGAGATGAGATGGCTGTAGATGAGAGATGAGATGGCTTTAGATGAGAGATGAGATGGCTGTAGATGGGAGATGAGGTGGATGAGAGATGAGAGATGAGAGATGAGGTGGCTGTAGATGAGAGATGAGATGGCTGTAGATGAGAGATAAGAGATGAGGTGGCTGTAGATGAGAGATGAGAGATGAGATGGCTGTGGATGAGAGATGAGAGATGAGAGATGGGATGGCTGTAGAGGAGAGATGAGATGGCTGTGGATGAGAGATGAGAGATGAGAGATGGGATGGCTGTGGATGAGAGATGAGAGATGAGATGGCTGCAGATGGGAGAAGAGATGGCTGTGGATGAGAAATGAGATGGCTGTAGATGAGAGATGAGAGATGAGATGGCTGTGGATGAGAGATGAGAGATGAGATGGCTGTAGATGGGAGAAGAGATGGCTGTGGATGAGAAATGAGATGGCTGTAGATGAGAGATGAAAGATGAGATGGCTGTGGATGAGAGATGAGAGATGAGATGGCTGTAGATGAGAGATGAGATGGCTTTAGATGAGGGATGAGATGGCTGTAGATGGGAGATGAGGTGGATGAGAGATGAGAGATGAGATGGCTGTAGATGAGAGATGAGATGGCTTTAGATGAGAGATGAGATGGCTGTAGATGGGAGATGAGGTGGATGAGAGATAAGAGATGAGATGGCTGTAGATGAGAGATGAGATGGCTGTAGATGAGAGATAAGAGATGAGGTGGCTGTAGATGAGAGATGAGAGATGAGAGATGAGATGGCTGTGGATGAGAGATGAGAGATGAGAGATGGGATGGCTGTAGAGGAGAGATGAGATGGCTGTGGATGAGAGATGAGAGATGAGAGATGGGATGGCTGTGGATGAGAGATGAGAGATGAGATGGCTGCAGATGGGAGAAGAGATGGCTGTGGATGAGAAATGAGATGGCTGTCGATGCGAAATGAGAGATGAGATGGCTGTAGATGGGAGATGAGAGATGAGATGGCTGCAGATGGGAGATGAGGTGGATGAGAGATGAGAGATGAGATGGCTGTAGATGAGAGATGAGAGATGAGGTGGCTGTAGATGAGAGATGAGATGGCTGTCGATGAGAGATGAGAGACGAGATGGCTGTGGATGAGAGATGAGAGATGAGAGATGGGATGGCTGTGGATGAGAGATGAGAGATGAGATGGCTGCAGATGGGAGATGAGAGATGAGATGGCTGTAGATGAGAGACGAAAGATGAGATGGCTGTGGATGAGAGATTAGATGGCTGTGGATGAGAGATGAGAGATGAGATGGCTGACTGGAGACGAGAGTTGGGATGGCTGACTGGAGACGAGAGTTGGGATGGCTGACTGGAGACGAGAGTTGGGATGGCTGACTGGAGACGAGAGTTGGGATGGCTGACTGGAGACGAGAGTTGGGATGGCTGACTGGAGACGAGAGTTGGGATGGCTGACTGGAGACGAGAGTTGGGATGGCTGACTGGAGACGAGAGTTGGGATGGCTGACTGGAGACGAGAGTTGGGATGGCTGACTGGAGACGAGAGTTGGGATGGCTGACTGGAGACGAGAGTTGGGATGGCTGACTGGAGACGAGAGTTGGGATGGCTGACTGGAGACGAGAGTTGGGATGGCTGACTGGAGACGAGAGTTGGGATGGCTGTAGATGAGATGACTGGATATGACTGGAGATATCACCAGCCTTGATTTGGTTCCATCAGATTTCCAACTCTTCCCCAAACTTGAGGAACACCTTCGTGGAGAACATCTTTCTTCCGACGATGATGTCAAGGCCGCAGAGAAGCGCTGGCTAAGTCAGTAGGACGCACAGTGTCATTGCCATGTTATCACTAAAGTACTTGAATGTTGAAGTTCCATCGTGACGGTATCACAAAACCACTTGAACGTTGGCAGAGATGTGTGGACTGCATTGGTGATTATTTTGAGAAATAAGTATGCACCATGGTAGAATAAAAATCGATGTTCGTATCTGTCTTTGTTTCAGCAAATATCTTCACATGTTTTGGAGAAAAATAATAGGAGGCATTACTTTTCAACATCTCTTGTAAAGCAAGAATGTAGCTTTTACATTGAAACACACCAATTTCTAATCATACCTGTTGCAATGTCCTGTCAATGACAGCAGCCACAGTAATGCGTCGCTCCTGTTATTGACAGTAATCTGACCAAACTAACACCACAACAGATAATGGCAAAAAAAAAAAAAAGGATCAGTTACAAGTACCTTCAAATGAGTTTGCAGCAAAATTGTGCTCACCTTATCTCGTTCCAATGTGCTGAGCTCCAGCAAAACCTGTAGAAACTGCAACTGCTGCTGTGGTCTGCGCAAAGTGAGCTCCATCAAAGTAGACATTCCGACAGTCATGCGAGCCTGTCAAAAAAGAAAAAGACAAATACATCGATACTATAAGAGAGCCGTGTGTGTGTGTGTGTGTTTGTGTGAACAAAAATGGCCAAACAAATCTTGGTCAAACTTTCAGAGGTTCCGCAGTGAATGCTGGGGAGTGTTTGAGGCAAAATAAATAAATAAATAAATAAATAAATAAATAAATGAAAAGAAGGGATTTCGAAAAAAGTTGGATTGTGCCGAAGCTTTTGTATCTCTGTAAAAAGAAATATAAAATGATCCCCGGCCCCATTCCTCAGCGGGTGTAGGGAAGTGTTTTAGCCCCAATACAAAAAAGAATTAGATAAAAAAAAGAAAATTTGATTTCTTCAAAATGCCAACCACGGTTGGTTCGAACAGCACCGGGTAACGCCAGGTATCTCTGCTGGTGTACTCATAAAGGACATATTACCAGATTATCACAAAACTAACTGCAGACCAAGGGATAACTAACTCACCAACACAAATCAAGACTTCCTCTTCCCCTCTCCCATCTGCTATTCATTCGACCAAAGAAACAAATATTGTGTTAAATATAATCTACAATCACAAAACAATGAGAATTCTCTAATCGGTGAAATACTAAAAGGAAAAACGTTCTTGCTTGCCTTCAATGGTTAATTTAAAGTATATTGCATGATGACAACAAAACCCTTCCATACAATCAAGTTTTTCTCAATACGTATTGTATTTATCTTTTTGAATGGTATCTCATCTCGAGTGTTTTCATTATATTACATGTTTATGTTTTCACCCATGTTTGTTTGTTTGTCTGTCATTTATCTGTGAGCAGGATATCTCAAAAAGGTGTGTGTGTGTGTGTGTGTGTCTGTGTGTGTGTGTGTGTGTGTGTATGTGTGTGTGTGTGTGTCTGTGTGCGTGTGCGTGTGTGCGTCTCTGTGAATTTCACTTGTACGCACAGTTTAGAATTTGGGGGGTGGGGAGAGTGTTGAGGGGAATTAACCCGTTTATAATGTGGGGGGGGGGCGGGGAGGGGGGATTCCCCCATCCATGACCCTGGGAGAATTCACTGGTCTGTAACTGAAAACTGATGGGGATCAAGCGAGAATCATGGGGGGCATGACCGTCCAGAAGGACAGCATTGCAGAGATAATGTTATAATAGCAGGGATGCATGGCAATTCCATGTAATATAAAATGTGACTTCAAGTCCTCAATAACACCCCCCCCTCCCCCCGACCATCCAACCCCTCCTATGTCCAAGTCCTCAATCCCCCTCCCCAAATCCCAATTCTTCAAACCTCATCCCCACCTTGTCTTCAAATGCCCTCCCCACTAAAAGGCCTCACCCCCACCACCCCCCCCCCACTCCCTGACAATACCAAATTCAGATATAAAGAGCGCAGGTGAGGACTTAAAACAGGCATGAGCTGGTGCCTGGGTCTGCCAGTGTCTGTGTGGCACAAGGCGAAGTGCAGCTCAGGGAAGGGAGGATTTTGCGATGGTGGAGAGATAGCGTCCGTGCCTCTTGAGCAGTCATTCTTGTGTGTGTTGACGAAGAAGAAAGAGAGAGATGTTAACTCCGAAAGTCCAACAGATGTTAACTCCAACTGCCACACACATGCACAGATGGCCTTTACCACCTCACAAAGACCGCCTTTCCAGCATGTGGCCGGCCCCGTCATAGGCCGCTCGCTGTCTGTGCACAGCGTGATCTTTGGAACGGGTGGAACGGCCTCTCACAAGTGTCCCACCCCCCCCCCCTCAGGACTCAGGAACTCACAATGCTGCCCTGGCCTGCAGTCCTCTGGGCAAATGGCCCGCGATAATATCCATTTAAATGCCTTTCTGTGCCAGGTGCCTTTTGTGCCACAAGTCCTCCACCTGGCCTCGCCTACGCAGAAAGTTTTACATGACACCACTTCACCTTATTCTATTTTATATCGGAGGATCACTGCTCCCTCAGTCGAAATATTAGGGACAACTTACCTCTGACAGATCCCTAATACAGGCGTAATTCTACCCTACTTGAGCACACGGACCAAGCAAAAGTTTTACCACATTCAATCTATGCATTCCCCCCCCCCCCAACCCTTCCCCCTTCCACAACACTGTCACTCAATACCAATAGGAACTCACTCCTCTTAAAATCATTCATTTTGGCAGATGTCTGGAAAATCTGACTATGTGAGAAATAGTGAAGAATCCAACCTCCAACCAATTAAAAATTTAAAGCAGAGGTTACAATAAAGACCCAGGATGTTCTTCAGGCAATGGGAAGAGTCTAAAATATTTAATTGCTGCACAAGGTGGCTTGGGATGAACTACCAAAAAAAAATTACGCTTGTCCGATGACCGAGTCATGTACAAGTGCTCACCTCATCCTCGCAGACTCTTCGGACAATGTCCAGGGCACTTGAGGTAATCTTTGGTGCTTCCAGTAGCAAGCGAGAAAACAGCCTGCAAAGCATACACAGCTCAAGCAATACTTGTATGACAAAATTCCATCCATTTAAGCTCTAAATGCTTTGGGTGTAGTTCAAGATGATGACTAATGAAAACTGGTGGGTGATAAATGCCCAATGTTAGATACCCACCCTTCATTTTGATCAGGTTTGCTCTCCAGTCCCAGCAGCAAAGTAGTGAGACACTTATCATAACTATCAAGAGCAGACCCAGAAGGTGTGCTGGTGCCCATGGCAGCGTGGTAATTCTGGTAGAGCCATGCGAAAGCCAAGTCAGATTGGCCTCGTATATCTCCCAACACAGTTTCAAGAACCAGTTGCTGCGCAACCCCTCCAAAACGAGCTGCCATACGTGCCAGAAGTTCCACTCTCACCTGGAGGCAGAACAGCGTTATGAAAAACTACACCAAGGGATGCAGAATATCCGTGTACCACAATGGGACCAATAGGTAGGTGTCTTATCTCGATCACGATGAACTCTGAGAAGCGGTACGGAAGGGTCAGTCTTTATAACACCTCACACGCGAGTTGTGCCTGATGACTCACAACAGGCTCAGCAATAGATTCAAAGGTGCCTGTTATCTCACAGACCAGGCAGTCCCTCTTTCATTGTGATGTGGGGTGTTTTTTTGTTGCTTTGAAGCAGTATTTTTCTTTAGTTTCCCCGACTTTCTTTCTGAACGCTTGGTGATAGAACTTGGGTGCAATTGACTTGTTCTTGTTTAACACCAAGTCTTATGACAAAGCGATCCATGTTTATGTCCCAGAACGAATGACGACACATTTATGTGCATAGCATGCATGTGCGAACTTATAAAACAAAATTAATATCACACACCAGAACACACGCACAGTTGGTGCGCTCACGGACGATCACAATCACAGGTCTAGCCCCCTCGGGAACTCCAACTCGGTCCAAAACGACTGAGTCGCGCCGTGCCAGGATGACTCGGCCATCATACGCGATTTTAAAATAAACTTGTAAAGAAGTTGGTGATGTCCAGTAGTAATTTTATAACAGCTAACCTTGGCTGAGAAACAAATTGCAATTAAAGAACTGGAATTCAGCGAGACTCCAACATTACACGACTCTTAATTGTACACTTATGCTGGCAAGGCTATGATGTGTGGCGCGGGCGGTTTCACTGAGTTTATGGGCGAATCCTCTCCACACCATTGTGTAATTTTGATGCTGGCTTATGGAAAACAGAAAGTTGGAAAGAGTCTCTCATTTCTGGTTTACCAGCTAGATTCATCAAGAACAATTCCAAAGAAAGGGATGCTGCCTTTTTGGAGGTATCTTTTGTTCCTCTTCAGCTGCAGACATTCACAAGTAGCATGTACGTGAGAATCCCAAGGGGGATGTGTAACATTTGGATCATGATCATGATCCACATCTCAAACACCGACCATTACTGCCAATATCCGTGTAACCCTCCATCTCCAATGCTTCTAGGTACCTATCAAAATCAAATTTAATTAACCCAAACACCCAATTTTCAGTCATGCACTTCCTTGGAGTTTTCTTAGCATGCCTGCAAAGTTTCAGATTGTCAGATATCCTGGTTTTGGAGTTATGGAGGACACACACTGACACACACACACTTTATTGGTATCGATTTATTTAATCGTTTCCCATCCATCCCTGACTAATAAGCTGTAGAATTTTACAAAATTCATTGTCCAACACCCAAATTAATAGGCTTTCATACATAAACTGTGGATTTTTATTTGTATTTTTTTGCAAACAACAATGCAAAAGTGCATAACACATGAACCAACTTAAACTCAGACAAAAGGATCACCCTGAGAGCCTCAAGGGTCTGTCTGTTGAACATCTACGTGAGTGCACCTGGATAGAATGCAAGTAGTGCGCAAGATTGCTCAGTTTTAGCACTCGTCGACGAAAATTTTTTTTGCAGACAATGCTGATCTGAGATGATTGCGCAAAGGCAGCACAATAACATTTGAGCTGTCCAGTCAGGGTTCCGATGCGACCAAACTATCAGAATTGTCCTCTGAGGCAGGACGTTGCATGACAAAGTGTAACCATCCGTCGGATGGACGTTAAGCTGGGGGTCCCGTCTGCTAACATTTGCTGGTGGACGTTAAATATCTCACGGTATCATCCGACGAAGCATATGTGGGTCCATCACCGACGCCGTGAGCAAATGACAAATTCCTGACAAAATCAGTGGAATGTCAGAGCTGGTCAGCCAGTTCATAAAGGACTTGGGTCAAATCTCCCCCTTGGCCAATCTTGAAAGGAGGGATTAATTGGAGCGGTTTTAAAGTCATCGAGCTGATCGAGATACTTTGGTGCCACATTCATGCGTCATTTGTGATGTGACAGAACAATTGATGAGAATGCCTACACTGAGAACAAAGTAAGCTTCTGTAAAAAGCAAAGATAAACTGCCCTGAGAAAGCAAATATGCCAACCTGTGTGCTGTTGTGGCCAGCATGTGGAGCCTTGTTCATGATTATTCGATTCAGGGCACCTTCGCTTAACTTCGTTAGTGTCGTCACGGGAAGCGGCTTCAACACATCACTCAGGCGAAATACACGGCGTCGACCTGCCACAGACGCCCTGCACAAAGCACCGTAGCACTGCAGCACACCATAGCACTACACAATGAAAGCAACTTACTCGCCAGATGCCTGGTATAGTACATGGGATGAAGAATTACGTCATAAAATGTGAAAGATTTACATTAATGGGCAAGACTTTGAACATAGTATTTAATCACGTTTAAAACTGTCTGGAGTAAACTGAATGCTTGTGGAATTCATTTTTTAAAATAAATATCATGAAAGGATGAAATAAATCAACACTACGTTGACTTGAGGTAGACTAACGACTGTGCGAATCAAGTGGAAGCTGACGTTTCAAGCATCAGCCCATCAGTGGATCAAAAGAGGGATGTCTGAAACGTTCCTCCTTGACTCTAATGGAGGGCTCACAACCCAAAACATCAGCTTCTCCTTGCTTCCTACAGTGTGTGTGTGTGTGTGTGTGTGTGTGTGTGTGTGTGTGTGTGTGTGTGTGTGTGTGTGTGTGTGTGTGTGTGTGTGTGTGTGTGTGTGTGTGTGTGTGTGTGTGTGTGTGTGTGTGTGTTTGTGTAACATATGTTGATAACCTTTCCATCAAAAACAAAGAACCCATCGCTCAATTCCAATACCATTTGGTTATCTATAAAATCGGAATACGAAGAGAAAAAAAGAAAGCATCTTCTCCTGTAGTGTCTCTTCATTATATTAATTTTTTTCATTACAAAGTCTATGCTCATGGAACAGTGAGGTGACGGAGGGTAGAAGGTCTGAATCAAGACCACTGGCGGTGGTGCAGTGCGACAACATGCGGATGAACAAGGGGATGAAGAAACAAGAGAAGCAGAGATCTACCCTGTATTTCCATGATGCTTTATTGTCTCTTTATAACTGTGCATGTCATATTTCAAACCATCGGCGGTAAAGGAATCATCATTATCGGCAGTGCACCAGTCACCATGATCAAGATATCTTTATTTGCGTGTCTAATGGTTCTTACCTCCGTCACCAAGGTTGGACGGAGGTTATGTTTTCACCATTGTCTGTCTGTGAACAGGATATCTCAAAAAGTTATGGACGGATTCGGATGAAATTTAGTGGACAGTTTGGGTGTGTGACCGGGACAAATTGATTAAATTTTGGTGAAGACCCAGATACTAATTTTGAAAGTGATTCTTCATCATTGAGAGATGGGGTCAAAATCGATATATAGCATGATATTTCAAATAGTTGTGGACGAGTTATGACGAAACTGGGTGGATGAGTTGGTTAGGTGATAAGAACAAGCCAATTCGATTTTGGTTAAGGGCCGGATTCAGATCCTACCCATCAGTGGATACAAAACGTAAACTGTTCAGCCTGGCCCCTCCAACTTTAATGAGTGCCGTTCTCATTCTAAATATAGCAATTCCACTCAACTTTCATAAACTGTTGAAAGTCTGTGCCAATCATACGACTCAAGCATTGAATTGAGCCTAATCGTTCATCTGAATATAAAAGGAGCGGAGTTTCTCCGTCAGCAACACGATCTTCCAAAGGGTTTCTGCTGTCATAGACCAATACAATTGTACTGTTGGAAATCTAATATAATCAATTTACTGAGTTAGAAAGCTAATAATCCATTTACTTGGAACAAAAATTAGTTTGTTTAATGACAAACTTACTTTCCCGTTTTAAAAGCCCATGTTTCAGGGATCGAGGAAGAACAAGTGGCACATAGTGCTTTAATGTAGCAGTTCTAACAGTAACATTTATTGTTATAGACGAGCAAATACCACCGCCGCTTCGCTGATGGGAATACTGCATGGGGGATGGGGGGGAGGAGAAAAAGAGGAGGGAAGAAAGAGAGAGAGGGAGGGGGAGCGAAAACAGTGTGAGGTGAGAGGAAGGGAAGGCAGACGTGTGGTGGAGTGTTAATTACGATTCATACTGTCTCATCAATATGATTCAGCAGCGAATAAAATTGAAGATGGAAACAAAATAATGTTAGATATCCATTTTCAATGGATATCCGTACAATAAATACGGCCCAGAGTCAGACAAACACCACCCCGACGCGTCCTGAGTCAGACAAACACCGCCCCGACGCGTCCTGAGTCAGACAAACACCGCCCCGACGCGTCCTGAGTCAGACAAACACCGCCCCGACGCGTCCTGAGTCAGACAAACACTGCCCCAACGTGTCCGGAGTCAAACAAACACCGCCCGACGCGTCCGGAGACAGACAAACACCGGCGCGACGCGTCCGGAGACAGACAAACACCACCGTGACGCGTCCGGAGACAGACAAATACCACTGTGACGCGTCCGGAAACAAACAAACACCGCCCTGACGCGTTCGGAGACAAACACCGCCCCGACGCGTCCGGAGACAGACAAACACCGCCCCGACGCGTCCGGAGACAGACAAACACCGCCCCGACGGGTCCGGAGACAAACACCGCCCCGACGGGTCCGGAGACAAACACCGCCCCGACGGGTCCGGAGACAAACACCGCCCCGACGGGTCCGGAGACAAACACCGCCCCGACGGGTCCGGAGACAAACACCGCCCCGACGGGTCCGGAGACAAACACCGCCCCGACGCGTCCGGAGACAAACACCGCACCGACGCGTCCGGAGACAAACACCGCCCGACGCGCCCGGAGACAAACACCGCCCCGACGCGTCCGGAGACAAACACCGCCCCGACGCGTCCGGAGACAAACACCGTCCCGACGCGTCCGGAGACAAACACCGCCCCGACGCGTCCGGAGACAAACACCGCCCCGACGCGTCCGGAGACAAACACCACCCCGACGCGTCCGGAGACAAACACCGCACCGACGCGCCCGGAGACAGAAAAACACCGTCCCGACATGTCCGGAGACAGACAAACACCGCCCTGACACGTCCGGAGACAGACAAACACCGCCACGACGTGTCCGGAGACAGACAAACACCGCCACGACGCGTCCGGAGACAGACAAACACCGCCACGACGTGTCCGGAGACAGACAAACACCGCCACGACGTGTCCGGAGACAGACAAACACCGTCCTGATACGTCCGGAGACAGACAAACACCGCCACGACGTGTCCGGAGACAGACAAACACCGCCACGACGTGTCCGGAGACAGACAAACACTGCCTCGACGCGTCCGGAGACAGACAAACACCGCCCCGACGTGTCCGGAGACAGACAAACACTGCCTCGACGCGTCCGGAGACAGACAAACCCGCCCTGACGCGTCCGGAGACAGACAAACACCGCCATGACGTGTCCGGAGACAGACAAACACCGCCACGACGTGTCCGGAGACAGACAAACACTGCCTCGACGCGTCCGGAGACAGACAAACACCGCCCTGACGCGTTCGGAGACAAACACCGCCCCGACGCGTCCGGAGACAGACAAACACCGCCCCGACGCGTCCGGAGACAGACAAACCCGCCCTGACGCGTCCGGAGACAGACAAACACTGCCCCGACGCGTCCGGAGACAGACAAACACTGCCCCGACGCGTCCGGAGACAAACACCGCCCGACGCGCCCGGAGACAGACAAACACCGCTGCGACGCGTCCAGAGACAGACAAACACCGCCCTGACTCGTCCAGAGACAGACAAACACCACCCTGATGCGTCCGGAGACAGACAAACACCGCCACGACGTGTCCAGAGACAGACAAACACCGCCCCGACGCGTCCGGAGACAGACAAACACCGCCCCTACGTGTCCGGAGACAGACAAACACCGCCCCGACGCGTTCGAAGACGGACAAACACCGCCCCAACGTGTCCGGAGACAGACAAACACCACCCCGACGCGTCCGGAGACAGACAAACACCGCCCAGACGCGTCCGGAGACAGACAAACACCGCCCTGACGCGTCCGGAGACAGACAAACACCGCCCCAACGCGTCCGGAGACAAACACCGCCCCGACGCGTCCAGAGACAAACACCGCCCCGACGCGTCCAGAGACAAACACCGCCCCGACGCGTCCAGAAACAGACAAACACCGACCCAATGCGTCTGGAGACAAACATCGCCCCGACGCGTCCGGAGACAAACACCGCTCCGACGCGTCCAGAGATATACACTGCGCCGACGCGTCCGGAGAGAAACACTGCCCCGATGCGTCTGGAGACAAACACCGCCCCGACGCGTCCGGAGAGAAACCCCGCGCCAACGCGTCCGGAGAGAAACCCCGCGCCAACGTGTCCGGAGAGAAACCCCGCGCCAACGTGTCCGGAGATAAACACCACGCCGACGCGTTCGAAGACAAACATGGCTGCTTCAGACCCCAACGAGGTTACCCAAGAAACACTTTAAGACCCCAGAGAGTGAGGTGGCCGATGATCGCCTGTTGAAGGATATTATTAAATATGACTTAATTATCTTCAAAAGGGATGTTTAATTAACACAAACACCCAATTCTCAGTCATGCACTTCCTTGGAGTTTTCTTGGTGTGCATGAAAAGTTTCAGGCTGCTCGGTTTCACAGTTTTGGAGTTGTGGAGACACACTGACACGCACACACACACTCATTAGTATCGATGACAACAGAAACCTTTTACAAGAACACAAGAGGAAACATCGTAATACTTCTTGGAGCAACAGAAAAATATTACTTCCAAAGGTGGACAGAGGGTTAAGTTTTAACCCGTTTGTCTGTCTGGATATCTCAGAAAAGTTATGGATCTCGTCTATCAGTGGGATATTAGACATAAACTGTTCAGCCTGATAGAGGTATGTGCTCTCCCAAGTGATGTTCTTGTCTGTGTTTGAATTTAAGATTTTGAGATGGAATTGCTTCTGGATTTGCAAGATGGCATACCCTGAGGACCTGAAGCTGGAAAAAAATTGGATCCGTTAAAGAAGAAGAAAAAGATGAAATTGCTTCTTCGAGTAAATATAGCTCTCAGGTAAGCAGTCTGCTCGTACAATAAAAAAGTCCATCTTTGTCTATTTGTACAAAACATTCTGCCCGTTATATTTGCAACTGAAGAATAATCCGGCATTGTTACGATTGCACATTTCAAATAAATCAACTCTTCGTGTTATTATCATGTTTATTTACCTTCCCATTCCTGGAACTATGGGTTCTGGTAGCTTGCGATTGGACACATTCTTTTCCTCTTCTTTCACAACCAACCCTGATTGTCCCGTCCCTACAACACTGTTCATAATCCCCAGTGATCGTGTGTCCAGTACAGAGATGACTTGTGGAACAGCAAGTTCAACTTTCTCAGTATCTTCAGAGGCCTTCTGCTTAATGAACTCGATACCTAGCAAGATGGTGGGATTAAAAAGTGGATTGGGGGGGGGGGGGTTGGGGTAGGGGAAGAGTAAAACTTAAAATAAAAAAATCATCAAAGACAGTTCTCTCCACCACAGACCAGTAATATGACAGAAAACAATGCGGTTTGTTTTGTGTTGGAATATGTAGAAAACAATAGCACCAGCCAAGAGGGAGACATTTATAATCACCAATGCCAAGACAACACGACTGCTTTTCATGGCTATTGATCACACACAGCTCCAGAGGCCTCCATTCCAAGAAAAGGGGTGAGAATATGTTATTACATAAATTTGTGAAATGTTGTGCACATGGAAGAAAATATATTTACCGATTGTAACAACATAACAGGCAGAAGAAAGGAAAGTGTTGGGTCCATAGTGACACCTCAATAGGAAAGTGTGAAAACCAGAAATCAGGTGGTGATCGCCAAGATTCACCAACTGAGGTTGACACCTTTTAAGCATCGATGAGGAGCCAAGGACCAGTGAATAGGTCTTAGAAGCATTGAATATAAGAAAGTTAATGGACGGAGAGAGGAAGCACGTCATCAGAGTGGAAGAGCACATCGACGAGGAGATCAATGGGATTTTCCAGAGAGTCAACGACTTCATTGATGAAGATCAGGAACAGGACTGGGCTCAGAACACTGCCTTGGGGTACTCTAGCCTTGACAGGGAGAGGAGATGAAAGGATTCCGTTGAGTACCACACGTTGGCTACGAGAGCAGAGGAAGTCAGGAAGCCATGTGTGGTGGAGTTGGCCTTGGATGCCATAGGTAGACAGTTTGGAGAGTGAGGCTGGGTGCCAGACTGTATCAAAAGCACGAGATATTTCCAGAGAGACGGCCCTGATCTCATGTCTGACATTGAGGGCCTCCATCCATTGTTGGGTGAGTAGAAGCTGCATGTCTAAGGTGGAGTGACCTGGAATGATTTTATGTCAAATGTGATGATGGATTCCACGAATGTGCTGATGATTGGAAGTAAGTTGATCGGTCTGTACTTAAGGGGATCAGTTTTTGCATCTTTTTATGTAATGCAGTGATGTTGATGGATGTCCAAGCAGATGGAAGATGACCAAGGGCAAATGATAGGGTGAAAAGGGCAGAGAGAGGATGTGCAAGAGCAGCAGAGCAGGATTCCAGGACACGTAAGCTGATGCCATCCGGTCCAGTTGCAAAGTCAGAGTCGACGGCTGAAAGAACCTTCTCAGGTGCAAAAGACAAGGAATTCAGGAGTGGTTGGGTATGACAGGGAAGGATGGGAACCGATCGTGAGGGGTTGGGGACACAAGGTTTGGAAGCAAACACCAAATTGAGGCATTCGGCCTTCTCAAGAGCGGAGTCAGCTGTGGTGCCATTTGAAGAGAGTGAAGAGATGGAAGGGGAGTGTAGACCAGACAAGGCACCATCCGGTGTTAGCGGAGGGAGATAAGTTTGAAAGTCCATTCTTGAGGTTGGACAGATGTTGTTTTCTGGCTCTCGTGAGAGTGGACACACACTTGTTGCGGCTTTTTTGGAATGCCTGAGATTGTCTTTGGTCGATTAGCCTTCCAGGGAGAGAAGGCAAGTTGTTTCAGAGCAACTGCCTCACCACAGGATTCAGTGTACCATGGGTGGGAAGAAGGGTAGGATAACTGAAGACAAAATGGAATGAAACTGTGGATGAGAGAACAGGTGTCTGTGAAAAAAATTCCCAGGCTGAGTTAACATCAGGGGCAGTAGATATGGGAGACCAGTCCTGAAGAAAGATGGCTGCTTGCAGTCCCTGCCAATCTGCTTGAATAAAATGCCAGAATCGCCAGCATTGAGGCAACTCTGATACGAGCCACAGAAATGTTGACGTTAACAAGCATATGATCAGGTGACCCAATTGGAGCAAAGGAAGAGCAGGATAAATTTGCAGGAAAGTTAGTCATCACCAAGTCCAGAAGGAAAGAAAGATGGGAGAAATTTGGGTTAGAAAGTTCACAGATCGAGTCAGTCCCATGGTGTCACAGAAGTCCTTTGCTGAAGTGCTATGGATGGTGAGAGAGGTACCAACACCCAGCCAAGTTGCATGGTGACAAATGAATTCACTACATATGAGGAAGAGAGAGTTGAAATGAGTGGTTTAAAGTTTGTCCATGTTGTCCAAGAGAGATGTACATGGAGTCGTCACTGTCTGGAGGACGGTGAAACATGCATACGAACAAGAGTTGGGAGCGGAAGGGAAGTCGCAGCCAAAAGTATTCCTCAGGTTTGGGAGGTGTAAGATCAGGACAAGGGCAGTGAGAAATTGAGTTCTTGATATAAAGTGCAAGTTCACCACTGGGTGTTTCAGGTCCACAGAGTTAGAGATAAATGAGGGGGGGGGATGTTGGGAAGGTACAGGATGGGGGTTTGTGGGGGCAAAGTGAAACTTTGGGAGGGTGGGGTGAGGGGGAATGATTGAATGTGTGGTGTGCACATATACAGTGAGATATTCATTCATTTTTGAGCCCAAAGCCTCAGTGTTTGTGATGTTCTCAATCAAAGTATAGAAATACAAGGCATCCAATTTAGCATATAGTCCTCCAATGGATTAACACTGGATTAGCATGTCATGTTTTATCGATTGGAATTGAAATGAAAAAAGTGAGAATTTATATTCCGCAGGAATGCTGGTCATAAAGAACAACTGGCACAAATAGGCCACACACATACCAGGTCCAAGACCAACAGCAGTGAGCTGTGTCGCCATTATACGGGCCAAGTGGTGAATCTGTGCTTCTGTACCAGCAGACTCGATGGGAGTGTAAGATGCCTGGAAAGATGCTGGCATAGTATCTGGCAAAAACACCATGTTCAGCAACACCTGTTATGGTAGGATAGGTAGGGGTGAAGGTGGAGGGGGGCAGAGGGTCAGTGTGTGGACACAATCCAGATTATTATTATTATTATCATTAGGGTACCAAGCCTTTCAGGCTGGGTAACCTATTGTTTTTCTTGTTTATTATTACTATTATTATTACTAGTACGTGCCCGTATGTGCGTGGCCGTACGTGCAAACCAAAAAAAAAAAAAAAAACTTTGAAAGAACTACACAGGCCGTTCCTTCGCTGTCGTAAACGAAGACTGGATTGGGGCATTGTGTTTACCTTTCAATGCGCATAAGAAATCGAGAAATTATTAGAATACAGTCAGCCATCACTATCCGGAAGTGGTGCGTGCCCGCACGGAATGTTCACATGCATTCCACGAATTATCGCTTTCATTGAAGTAACAACTGCTGTGATACTTACACACACAGAGTTAATTAAAATCCAAATTAAAATCAAGTTTACCTCCCTGTCTTTGCTTGCCATGACATTCACTGCCATTGACCATTGCCACTCCTAGCCACGGTGACTAAGGCGCCTTTCCCCATCGTAACCGGCACGGCCCATGACGTCATCGTCGGCCGGCCGTGCACCGGCCTACGCAGCAACGTGTCTTGTCATTGCTTTGGTAAATAAATGGCCGCAGCAACGTGTCTTGTCTTTGGTTTGGTAAATAAATGGCCATAACTTGGGAACCACTTGTCCGATTAATATCAAACCTTGAAAAGGCACATCCTCAGGTCCCCAGCAATATAGCTGGCAAGTTTCAATTAGATCAGATCAGTGGTTGTCAAGAAACAGTGGTCACTCACACACACACACACACACACACACACACACACACACACACACACACACACACACACACACACACACACACACACACACACCCACACCCCCCCACACACACACACACACACACACACACACACACACACACACACACACACACACACACACACACACATTGCTGGAATTATAGATCGATGATTATTATTCTGCTGGCAATTTTCGTATTTTTGTTCACTATTAAATTCATTTTCTCGCAACTATTAGTCCAATTTGCATGACATCATCACCATAGTACGTGCCTTTTTTTGTAGAATTATTAATTGATAATTATGACATCATAGGTCACGTGGGTGTCACACCCATCAGAGATGGGTGCCATCTCTGAAAAACCAAAACACTTTTGACCTCTGTATCTCTGAAACAGCGCAATGGAAAAAATTGAAACTTGGCACATGTGGCAAGAACTCCCCATGGGGAAGAAGTGTGATTTTTCGTGACATCATCGGTGAAGTGGTATCCTGATGAAAATCTGACATGTAGAATGCTGCATCCGAAAAATATGAAATATTTTGAGCATCATCTTCGCAACAAGTCACGGAAGAAAAATGATATCATAGGTCACGTGGTTCGACAGCCATATTATTATTATTATTATTATTATTATTATTATTATTATTATTATTATTATTTATTTAAAAAACGCCAAAATGGCTGAACAGATTGAGGCGCAACTTGACAGTTATGACCACCTTTCTATGACGAACAAATAGTTTTGCTGCCTTTTTGATGTAGGTCACATTGTTTGGCAACCATATTGAATTTACCCGAAAACCTTCGGTCGCGAAGTAGCAATTCAATTGATACCAACGATGGTCCCAGGAAAAAGGGTCAACTGCGTACATAATAAATACATATGTAGAGCGTGGCCTGTTCCAAAGTCCATAACATGTCAATCTCGTGTCGTCGTAGAGAGATGTGTGGGGCCTCGTTCGACTCAGGGAAGTCCTCGTTTACCCTCTGCACATGGTGTCAAAATTTATTACTTCGTGTTCAGGTGATTTGAAGACCAATTCAATTGATACCGATTATGTATTCAGGAAAAAGAGCTAACTGCGTAAGTAATAAGTAGATTGAACGCGGCATTTTACTCGGACCGTAACTCATCAATCCCATGTTGTATCAAAGCCGGACGTCTTGGTACCCGGTCATCAATGCCAGCAGTTATAAAGCGGCAGTTCTCGTTATTATTATTACCTCCGCCACCGAAGGTGAAGGAGGTGATGTTTTCACCCCTTTCTGTCTGTCTGTCTGTTTGTTTGTCTTTTAGTGGAGGATATCTCAAAAAGTTGTGGACAGATCTGGTTAAAATTTTGTGGACAGGTTGGGTGTGTGATAAGGACGAACGGATTAGATTTTGGTGAAGATCCGAATCCGGATACGAGAATTATTTAATTCTAAAAGTGATTCTTCACCATTGAGAGATCGGGCCAAAAACGACATCGTACTATATAGCATGATATGTCAAAAATGCAATGGGCCGATATGTTGCCGTGGATCAGGCATTACGTGGCGGAGGTATGCGCTCCACCGAGTGCCATTCGAGTTATTATTATTTTGCGAGCAGCCAATGGCTGCTGGTTGCATCATTGCCGGTAGCAGGGCCGTGCCACTGATGCGGTGCCCCCCGTTTCCAGTAAGCTGATACTCATCTTGCTGACCTCGGAAGGATGACAGGCCGAGTCAACCCACCTGATGTTATTTAACAGAACAACAGGGACTCAAAATCAAGACCCTAAGATAGTAAGGCAGCCATCCTAGCTATTAAGCCAACACCAGGCAGGTATGCAATCTCAATACAACAAGATTTAAACATATACAGTGAGTAAAACAAAAAGAAATGCCAACATACGAACCAAAATGGGAGCTCTGCACTTGCTATAGATATTGCAGAATTTATTGGCTGAAGGGAAATAAACATTAAGCCATAGAATATTTACAGCCATGGGTCACCCTTCCTGCAGCAAAATTAAGTGCAACAAGAGGTCGCCTACACTTTCCTATGAAACATATTGGGACAGGAATGAAAAATGAAAATATCTTAATTCATACACAATTATTTGATTTGAACAACTGTTCATGGTCACAGACACAATGTACCAGATTTTGGTCGATATTAGAACTTACATTGTGCCATTGCGTCATAAAAACAAGTGCACGTTCAGTCGTGGGTTGCGGAATGTTGACTAGCCCTGAGGGTGATGTTCGATGATGTCGAGTAGTTTGAGATGGAGTCTAGGCTGGCCTCTGTAGATTTTAACAGTTACCTACGAGCCAATTCATAACGGATGGAAAGGTGTGTTGTCAGGCTGGGAGACATCAGCAGGTGAACTACTTCCTTCAAAGCCGGTAACGCAGTGCTGTAAACAAATGGTGCATTACAAACCACAATTACTCCGACTAATTCCAAGTTGTTGTGGGGTGAGTTGAGGGGCAAGTTTGTCCCAAGTCTTTTACAAACCAGCTGCCCCGACCTGACTTTAGCAAGAATTTGGAATTTGTCCAGGGCAGCAGCAATAACTAGCCAAACTCTTTGTGAAAGACAAATCGTCAACGTCCACCAACTACTGCTAGCAGCCCTTAATACAGCTCTTTCAAATATAGCCCTTTTCAACGAGGATCCGGGGGCACAACGAGAGGCAAATAAGCATCGCTTCACGTCTCTGTATACAGTAAGATCCAGCAAGATGGAGTACTGGTCTCGCCTCTCGACTGGCACCCCTGCCTTATGGCTTGCTCAGCTTGACGCCATGGAGACCAAGGCCTTCAAGATCATTGTAATCTCCTGCAATGAAGCCGAGTCTATGGGCCTACCCCCCCCCCAGGTTTCTGCAGGGGGGCAAACGGTCCACCAGCAACCATCTTCTGATGAAACTCCCAAAATTCAGAATCACTGCTCACCTCCACTCATTTGTTCCTCATTTTTTTTTTTCCGACTGTGGAATAAACTTCCACATCCTCTTCAATCTTATTCTTCCCTCCAGGTCTTCAAAAGAAAGCTGTTCACCACCATCTCAAATCATCCCCCATCTAAAGCCATGATCTTTTCTATCCTCGTTAACCCCGCCATCCCCCCATCCTTTGCTCCCCAAATTCCTAGTTTTCCCTTCCTGCAAGTTTGCTTATGTATCCATCTTATTCACCCTCTGCACTGTTCCTTACCCGTCATCCTTACCCACGCATCCCTTGTTGTCTGTCTCAGTCTATTTTCCCCTTCTCTTTCTGCTGTTCCTTTTGGACTGTTGTCTCCTGATCCAATCTGTGTTCTAGCTCATCCCCGAGCATCGACTTTGTATTAAAACAAGTCGCGTAAAAATTTTTTTTTTTAATTTCAACCGTCAGTGCGAACAAGATTATGTGAAATAAAAAACAAAGATAAAATGGCGTTTCTTTCAGTCTTCAGGCTTTCATTTCCTTTCTCCATGGCTAAAGCCAAGCCATACACAAACTTTGTGATGCACTCACGAGTTTTGCCACATTCGCTGATGTGAGCAATGGAACAATTGCCTCTGCAGTGATGTCAATCGCCAACTGGTTTGTGGGCTTCGAGCTGCTTTTCCCACCAAGAGGCAGCAATGTTGTCGACGACTCAACATCCTTTTCATCATCATCTGCTGCACAGGAAACAAGGTTTTTGCTCATATCTTTTTTTTTATTGAAACATGCATACATACGTATTAATTGGCGCCAAAGACATTTACATGGTCAGCAATATTTAAGCAACATAGTTTGTTTAAGCGGTATTCTGCATTTGCACAAGTTGATGAAAATACTGATTCGTTGTACTTATTGCAAAACAAGGTCATACGACAAAGAAGTAGACGTTCTCAATCAGAAGTTTTGGAATCTTCAACTGCATTTTAAAAACAAAATCGGAAGAGGAAAGAAAGCTGGGAAAGTATCAGCTCAGGAGGTGCACTTGTGCGTTTTGTCATTCAGATGTTGGTTTTGAAAAATCTGTTTACGTATTATGTCTTTCATGCATGTAACGGCCACTTTTTAAGACTGATGGCGAATCAGTATAAAAACAAGTGAAGGTATATTGCTGCGATTCACCAAGTGCTTGCTCTTTGCACCGTTCATCGATATTTGCGAACAAATGAAGGAGAATATTTAAAAAATAAAATAAAATAAAAATCTCTCGGTTGTCACTCCACTTATTTTTGACATTTGAGAACTTTTCGTTATCAGGATTTGGAATCACAGACTGCATGTTAAAGACAAAGCAGAATTGAGAAATAAAGTTGCCGTTAGAAAAACATTCTGCTCGGTCCGTTTTGTTACAGTCTATTCATGTTTATTTGCATTTTCTCTATTTTAAAAGAGAAATTAAACTGAAAAGCATGGGATGGAATGTTTCGCAGCTGAACTGGGACCCGCACAGTTCAGACCTGCCGGCCCTCGAGAGAAATTACAGGGAAATCCAATAAGTTGCATTTAGTGCTTCACAGTCAATTGCTCCATCCAATGATGTGAATTGGAAAAAAAATAATGATAATAAAAATCAATAATAATCACACAGACTGTAGTAATAATTCTAAGTTTTTGAAGCTTGAGTTTTGTTTCCTTTTAAGTAATAAGGCATTAAAGAAAGTTCAAACTTACCAAAACGACCCTTTTTAGCTGTGGAGTCGGTGTCATCCCGTTGTCGTTTACGCACATCACGAGCCAAGCCCGTGCTGCGTGCAATCTCCGGAGCAGTGCAACCAAGGTCGTATAGCAAGGTGGTCACTTGAGACTGGAATTCTGCTGCAGCAGACAGCCGCAGCAAAGTGAGCAGGTGCAGCTTCAAGTTCTTGCGCACACTGCTCACTTGCGACTTGGCTAGCGTTGGTGGCAAGTTTGCTAAAGCAAGGTGCAACGATGGAAAGAGTGTGTGGAAGGTTACAATGCAGCAAATCAACAGAGACATCAAAATGGCAGGATAAACAGAGAAAGATTTCCACTTTAGTAACAAAAAGCAAAAGAAAGCAAAAGAGGCATTACGCCCCAGTGACAAACACCTTAGAAAAGGGGGGGGGGGGTGTTGAGGGACAAAATAAAGACGAAAAAATAACAAACTTGATGGGTAGAGTGCATAGTTTTGCCTTGCACGCTCATTCTGAACAAAGATACAATCGTTAACTGAACAAGCTTGTATTATGGCTCATTTCCCCATATCATCTACATATGTACCCAATTATTAGCCCCTGTTGGACTTAGTCTGAAATTGGGGTTTATGAATTTGGTCTCTATTTTCGTGTCCGTGCATGCGCACGGTCGCAACCATTTATCGGATATGTGTATACCGATTTTATTCATATTTGGCACAAAGACAACACAAGGTGGCAAGGGCGTCGATCCAAGCCAAAATGTGGGGGTGGGGGGGTGGGACAGGTAACTGGACCCTTCTCCCAAGGTGTGCCCAGGCATCTTGGTATCTTGGTATTTTGCTTCTCCATGTTAGTTGTCTAATGACCTGTGCCCCGTTCTGTAGCGACGCAGGTTGTGACACATCGCTGAGCCGAACGCATATGCTCAACGTAGGTACCTACTGGAAATTCCTAGTTTCGTTTTCAGCCGTGTACACTGTATGAGTGTGAGCGACAGAGCTGCCGTCAGTGGGTGAGCGGCCAGCCAGCGCTATGTGTCGAAGAGACGGTGCATATAGGGGACGACGGTAGTACATGATGTACACTACCGTCGTCCCCTATATGCACCGTACAGTACATGTACAGTACATGAGGTATTTCTGCAGCGTGGGGCTGTATGGTATAATGACAAGAATAGCAACGAAGGTTTATCGCTGCGTACCAACAGCTATTGCTTGATTTTTTTGCATTTTTCAAATAGGTATGGGACTTGAAATGTGGGGGGGACAATATACTGTCCCCCCTGGTAAAAAAAAAAGTGGGAGGGAAATGTCCCCCCCCGTCCCCCCTGGGATCGATGCCCATGCATGGTGGAATACATATGCACGTCTTTTTATTTTTATTTTTGACATCACATCCAAGATGGCCGACGAGCGAGCATTTTAGTTGTAAAAAATATTAAAAACCACGGTGTCGAACACGTCCTCAACCATTTCTCGGACATGCATTTACCGATGTTGTTCAAACTCGGCACACAGACAATGAATGATGGCTTATATATATGCACATCATTTGTTTTTGAGATCAGAACCAAGATGGCTGACTGGTGGCCATTTTGTTACTTAAACGTTTCACCAACCATTTCTCCGACATGCATGGTCCAATTTTGTTCAAACTTGGCACAAGCACAGTACACAATGGAATACACACACTTGCACCTAATTTTATTTTGCGATCTGATCAAAGATGACTGACTGGTAGGCCGGCGACCATTTTAGTTTAAAAAAAAACAACCCATGCTGAATACATCCTCAACCATTTCCGGACAGGCATTTACCAATGTCGTTCAAACTTGGCAAACTTATAATGAAAGATGGGTTGCATACGCACGTCATTTTGTTTCGACATCAGATCCAACATGACCAACTGGCAGCCATTTTAGTTGTTAAAACAGATCCGGTTTCGAACACGTCTTCAACCATTTCTCAGACGTGCATTTACAGATCTTGTTCAAACTTGGCACACAGATAATGAATGATGACTAACATAAGCACGTCGTTTTTTTTGAGATTAGATCCAAGATGGCCGACTGGTGGACATTTTGTAACTTCAATGTGTCCCCAACCATTTCTAAGACATGCCTGATCCGATTTTCTTCAAACTTGGCACAAGAACAGTGCATGATGGCGTACACGTGCCCCTCACTTTATTTTGTGATCTGGTCAATGATGGCCAACTGGTAGACTGGCGGCCATTTTAGTTTTACATAAATATCGACCAGCCCTTTAACTCCGTAAAGCAAAATTACTAAAACAACGGGGGCTATGAACTTTTATATCTTTTTTTAACTTGTTTCACAAACACTGCCATTATCCATAGCTTTATTGATTGATTATTAGGATATTTGACGACCACTTTTGTGCATATCAACGCTAAATTGCCTCAATGAAGATGATTATGAAAAAAATTTAAAACTACAAAGCATCTGAAAATTCAAAGCCCGTCCGCGCCTGCTTTGTACTCGAACTAAACTTGACAAAAACGACAGTTAATACCATTCTACCTTTTATTAATTATTATTATGGTATACAATGGTTTGTTGAAAATTTGATGATAAAATCTCATTTTGGTAAAAATGTTTAAAATGTTACAGTAAAAAAAAAGTTAAATAAAAATGTTACACTGATTCTCAATGGTTAATGAGGATTTTGATTAAAACATTTATGGCTGGTCAAGCACTTCACCAATGACCTCATCCTTACAATCCTATATTCATTCCCCATTGGGAGTAGAATGAGATGCATCAAGTTTGAATTTTTTTCCAATCAGGGGTTTCAGAGATATAATGCTTTAATTACCTCTGCCACCGAAGGTGGACGGAGGTGAAGTTTTTACCTCTGTCTGTATGTCTATTTGTTGGTGAACAAAATATCTCAAAAGTTGTGGACAGATTTGAACAAAATTTTGTGGACAGCTTGGGTATGTGATGAGGACGAAATGATTAGATTTTGTTAAAGATACAAATCTGGATCTGGATCTGAGAATTTTTTAAGTGATTCTTTACCATTGGGAGATAGGGCCAAAAATGACACTTAGCAGGATATCTCAAAAAGTTGTGAATGGATTCGGACGAAACTTAGTGGGCAGGTTGGGTTTGTAACAAGGAAGAATTGATTCGACTTTGGTGAAGATACAAATTCGAGAATTTTTAAAGAGATTCTTCACCATCGAGTGACAGGGCTAAAATGATATGTCACACGATATTTCAAAAAGTTATGGACAGATTCAGACGAAACTTGGTGGGTGAGTTGGTTAGGTGACAAGAACAAGCACATTCCATTTTAGTTCAGGCCCGAATCCAGATCCAGCCTATCAGTGGGATACAAAATATGAACTAATCAGCCTGGCAAAAGGTATGCTATCTCCGGAGTGCCCTTCTAGTTTTTTGCATTTAATCCAATTTGGCTGCCATATCACGTGACCTATGACATCACAACTATAATTAAAATATTCCCCATGGTGGGTTGCTCCTACCCTGAAAATTGTGTCAATCGGTCAAGTGATTTGCTGAGAAAATTATATTTTTTTAAAGAGGCCAACAACAACAACAAAAAACAAGGGCAAAAAAGGTTCGAATGATGAAAATAATCTATCTATAATTCCAGCAATGTGTGTGTGTGTGTGTGTGTGTGTGTGTGTGTGTGTGTGTGTGTGTGTGTGTGTGTGTGTGTGTGTGTGTGTGTGTGTGTGACCGCTGTTTCTCGACAACCACTGGTCCGATCTAATTGAAACTTGCCAGGTATATTGCTGGGGACCTGAGGATGTGCCTTTTCAAGGTTTGATATTAATCGGACAAGTGCCTCACAAGTTATGGCCATTTATTTACCAAACCAATGGGAAGACACGTTGTTGCGTGGGCGTGGCCGATGGGGAAGGGAAGCACAGCCACGTTCCCCATTACGGGTTACACGTACGGGCTTCGTACGGGAGAGTGATGACTTTGTGTATTCTAATAATTTCTCGATTTCTTATGCGCATTTATAGATAAACACAATGGCCCAAGAAATGATCGTTTTCATATTAGACGGTGTATAAATTTCGGTAACATCAGAGTGAGCTGGTATGCTCCAAACCAGGAAGTAAATTTTTTCTCTCTCTTCTCTTCTCTTTTTGTTTTTCCTTGCCACGACATTGCGAAAAGGTAAAATACGTTGGCGCTAATTGAATAATTTTGTATTAAAAATAAATTGCGAATAATAGTAACTGCGAATAATATCGAACTTCCGGGTCACGCACGTACAGGCACTTGAGAGTGAAGAAACGGCCTGTGTGGTTTATTTATTTTTTATTATTTTTTTTTTTACAGGCACGTACTAGTAATAATAATAATAATAAGAGCAATAACAATAGCAATGAAAATTATTTCAATAAAATTATTAATTTGTCTTCTCCATATTGTCATAATAAAGCTTTGTTGAAAATATGATGACAAAAGCTCAAATAGCAAAAATAAGTTGTGCCCGCACAGCAGATACACAGAAGTGATTGTAAAACTTCGTCTTCCACTGTGCTGGGGATGGGCTAACTATATTCCCCAAGGCTCGTCGATCATAAGTTTGAAGTTTCAGATCAATCTGTTAAAAATTCTGAAGAAGAAGATTCTTTATGTTTTTATTTTCAATTCAATATGGCCACCAGACCATGTGATCAATGACGTCACAAATTTAATTCTTCGCTCACATTGGGTCGTAGATCAGATACATAAAGTTTCAGATGTTTCAGATAAGAATTTCAATTCAACCATTTCTGGATGTAATACTACTTCAGTGAGGACGTCATCATTATCACCAAATACACCCCATGGGGAGTTGATGACATATGCCGTTTCAATTTTTTGCGTTGAGCGGTTTCAGAGAAGATGTTCAATATTTTTTTCCTTTAATCCAATGTGGCTGTCATACCATGTAACCTATGACATCAAAGTTATCAATAAAATATTCTCCATGGAGAGTCCCTTGTATGTTTAAAGTTTTGCATCGATCAGGCAAGCGGTTGAAGAGAAAAAAAACAATGAAAGCGAAAATATATAGAGGTGGGCACACAGACACACACACACACACACACACACACACACACACACACACACACACACACACACACACACACACACACACACACACACACACACACACACACACACACACACACACACACACACACACACACACACACACACACACACACACACACACAGCCAGGCATTACGATAGTCTCGCAACCCCTTCGGACGAGATTAATAAGGGATGTGGGGAAGAATGAGGGGTAGGGGAGGCCAATATGGACATAGAAGCAAACTCTCAGGAAGGAAAAACAGGAAAGTGGGAAAGAGGTGGGCATAGGGAGGGTTAATAGCGGTGGAAAAGATCATGGTTTTGGATGGTTGTTGAGATGGAGATGAACAGTCGTCTTGAAGGCCTGGAGGGAAGGACATTGAAGATAATGTGGAAGTTGGTTCCACAGGTGGGGGAAAAAAAGAGGAACAAAATAGTGGAGGTGAGTTGCGATTCTGTATTTTGGGAGTTTCACCAGAGGGTTGGTTGATGGTGGACCACGTGGGCCCTGCAAAAACCTGGTGGAAAAAAAACCCATCTTGCCACCACTTGCTTGGCGAGTGGCAATGTGAACCATCCTGCGAGCTCTAAGCAGGACTTGTGTATGGAAGGAACACGCACAATGAAATGCACGAGCACGCACTCACACACCTGAATCTCATAATACTCAGTCCAGCAATAAATTATGGGGGGTGGAGAGGGAGAATACAACAAACTAAAGAAAATAAAGAGCTGCAATAACAATGTTATTTTGACTCTTCCATACCATGAAGGATCTCATACGCCTGCACCACCTGCGCCATGAACACAGGACGTTGCCGAGCAATAGAGGCTAAAGAGCCAAGGGCAGCAGTCAAGTTGATGCTGGAGATAGCAGGGTGCCCCATAAAGCTCAGCAAGCGATCCATTGCTTTGCGCCCATCCTCCCGAAGCTTCTCTGGAAGAGGAGGGGGGGGGGAGGTAAAAAAAAATCTTTGTTTTTGTTTAATTGCAAAATAAAGTACACATATCATGAGTGAATAAACAAATAAATGAATAAACTAGAAGGGCACTCGGAAGAGCGCATACCTCCGCCACGTAATGTCTGATCCACGAGAACACATCGGGCACAATACATTTTTGAAATATCATGTTATACAGAACCATATCGTTTTTAGCCCCATCACTCAATGGTGAATAATCACTTTAAAAGTTAAATAATTCTCGTATCCAGATCCGGATTCAGATCTTCACCAAAATCGAATCAATGCGTCCTTGCCACACACCGAACCTGTCCACCAAGTTTCGTCCGAATCCGTCCACGGCTTTTTGAGTTATCGTGCCCTTTATCAGTTTAGCCCTGTCTATCTCAATGGTGAAGAATCACTTCAAAATTATCAGATCTTCATCCGGATCTTCACCAAAATTGAACCAATTCTTCCTTGTCAAACACACAACATATCAACCAAGTTTCATCTGAATCTGTGGACAACTTTTTGAGATGTCGCGCTATATATCGTGTTTGGCCCCATCTCTCAATGGTGAACAATCACTTAAAAAATTTGAGTAGTCGGATCCGGATCTCTGACTACTTACAGTAGTTATATTTTCATTAAGAAAGTTGAAAACATAGTTATAAAAAGGTTTCTTACCAGGATCTAGAACAGGGTGTTCATTCGAAATCCGATCAAGATCGAGATCAGTTTCAGGTCGGCATGGAACATCAGGATCACTCGGCCGTGGTGTGAGTACAATAATAAGCATTTCGAGGAATTTGATGGAGTGTGTGCGGACACCGTCATTCTCCGAGTCAAGCAGATCAATGATATAATCTTTAACACGGCACAAAATTTCCCAGCCAGACTCCTGCTCCTCTGTAAGCTTGCGTATTTTTGCAAGCCACTGCACACGGGTGTTGAAAGGAAGGTGGAAATCTCAGTACGAAGTAATTTTACTGCTGTCAATGGGACATAATGTGAAGAGAAACTGTGAGCAAGAGAATTATGACATTGCCTGTATTGTGACACGGTAAAGCTGGGTAAAACTCAAGATGGCTTTCTTCCGAACATTCACGTTTTCATCCTTCAGGAGAAGATTGAGGTTTGCCATCAACTTGGGCAGAAGCTCATTGTCTACCTTACTGCACAAAAGAAAAGAAACAAATTCTGATCAATATATATATATATATATATATATATATTTTAAATCTGTGAGCATGAGTGAGAGATGTGATTGGTATAGGTCAGTGTATTTTTATTGCATGCATGACGATTCCAGAAAAAAAATGGAATATTATTGCGATGTGGATGCGACAAAATGGCGGCAACACAAGGTGAGCCGTTTCGTAATAAATAAATAGATAACCCATTACATGATGAGATGACAATAAATCAACAATGATTGAAACCTATCTCTAGTCTTATGTTATATCACATATGCACATGGAACCATTATTTCATATGTATGTATATATATATATATATATATATATATATATATATATATATATATATATATATATATATATATATATATATATATATATATATGTATATATATATATATATATATATATATATATATATATATATATATATATATATATATATATATATATATATATATATATATATACAGTCATGCGCCACTTAACGACGGAGTTACGTTCTGAGAAACGCGTCGTTAAGCGACGTCGTCGTTGTGCGAACATCATTTTTTTTGTTTGTTTTCGAACATCGTACTTTCGCAAAACTAGACACCAAAGCTATATGGTGTAGCCTATTGCTCCTCGGATACAAACCTGTACAGGTACTGTCTGAATACTGTCGGCAATTGTAACACGCATCCAAGAGAGACGGAAGACACGTTAGTTTTACCTTTGTGCTTTTCATGACGGCCATCGGTGTTGTTCGCAGCAGTTTACAATTGCCTCTCGCATCGATTATAGAAAGATGAATAAATAGCGTTTGGATTTTATAAATACGTAATCATTGCATCGATGTTATAATTTATAAATGAAGAAACGAGCTCCTGTCAATTGTGATATTTATTTTCGGAACAGTGCGATTGTTTTAACAACATAAAAAGCTTCACCAAAAAGAAATGAGTTTTAATTTCGACTGTAACAACGATTTATTCGCGGAATTCTTCAATTCAAAGGTAATTTACTTACTAGAAGGTAAACGTGCAAACATTGGTTCAGTTTGAAAGCCGATTTCCTTCAATCCTCATGCACAGATTTGTACTCTTTACTGTTTCACAATGCACTACTCTTCTGCTATTTTAACAGACTGCTCTCATTTCGACCTCTCCTTCATTCCTTGCCTAAAAAATCCAACTATTACAGCGCTTCTTCTCTCCATGCTCTGAATTCGCCTTCATTGCACCCTTCAAGAATTGTGTTAAATCGCATCTCTGACCTAAAACTTTTAAAAACCACAGTTTGCCATGGATGCTCGCTTTCCATCAAACATTCTTTTTTTCCAACTTCAGTGCCAACTCACCCCCCTCACCCCTCACTCTCACTCTCAAAGCAACCATCCCACTCTTCTCCCTCCAAGCCTCCCTCTCACCTCTCTCAAAAATTCCCCTCACCTTTCTCCCACCTTTCATCCCCCTCACTCTTCCTTCTCAAAGTTGCCCCCCTCTCATCCATCAACCTGCCTCCCTCCACTGCCCTCTCACCTCCATCTCTTCACTCCACCTCCTCAAATCCTCAACTGCCTTCTTCCTTGTCTCTTGTCCCCCTCTCCCCCAGCACCACAGAACCTTTTCTCCTCCTCATTCGGCCCCCTCCCCTCGCTATTCTGCAATACCCCACACTCCTTCAGCAACCCTACTTACCTGCCCCCCTCGTCCCTTGTCCTACTCTCCCCCTCCCCCTCCACCTCCTGCACCCAAAGCCTCCTCCCTTCCTCTTCATTAAAAGTGTGGACCTCAAATATCCGGGGCCTTCGCTCAAACCTTTCAGATCTTTCCATACAGGTTGCCACTGACAAACCAGACATTATCTGCCGAACAGAAGCTTTCGTCCCCCAAGACGTGTCTGACTCCCAAGTATCTCTCCCTGGCTACTCCCTCTTACAGTATGACAGACCTGAGCCTCGTCCTGGTGGAGGAGTTGCTCTCTTCATCAAAGACTCTATTCCTCACTCTCCATGCACTGCTCTCACTCCCCCACACCCCCAGGAATACCTCTGGCTTCGGCTTCCCCTCCACTCCCACCTCATGTTTATATGTGTACTGTACCGTCCACCGAACAGTGATGACTCCATCTACACCTCACTATCCGAAAACATGGACCATCTTCTATCTTCTCATCCAAACTCTCTCTTCCTCTTATGTGGTGACTTCAATTGTCATCACGCCAGTTGGCTAGGTGTGGGTACCTCTCTCACCTGCCATGGCACCTCAGCTAAAGCTTTCTGCGACTCATTGGGACTGACTCAATCGGTCAACTTCCCGACCTGGATCTCAACCAATGGTACTCCATCTCTTCTGGATCTGATTTTGACAAATTTCCCTGACAATATCTGCTGCTCTTCCTTCGCTCCAATTGGTTCTTCTGACCACGTCCTTGTCAAAGTGGACATCTCTCTGGCTGTTATCAGAGAACCACCTCACCGCCGTCGAGTCTGGCATTTCACTCAAGCCGACTGGCAGGGTCTCCAAGCAGCCATCAAACTTACAGACTGGTCTCCTATCACTACTTTCTCAAACATCAACTCATCCTGGGAATTCTTTCAAAGAAACTTGCTCTCCCTCATGCACAGATTTATCCCCTCTCGTGTTCAGTTGTCTTACCCTTCCTCCCGCCCTTGGTTTACTGAAGCTTGTGGCGAGGCAGTTGTCCTGAAACAACTTGCCTTTGCCTCATGGAAAGCAAACCCAACTGAGGGCAATCTCAGTTCTTTCCACAAAGCTCGGAACAAGTGTGTATCTACCCTCAGGAGAGCCAGAAAACAACATCTTTCTCATCTCAAGTCTGAACTCTCAAACCTCTCTCCCTCCTCAAAATCCTGGTGGCGTTTAATCAAATCTGTTTCTGGTGTATGTTCCCCCTCCATCCCCTCCCTTACCTCAAATGGCCGCACTGCTGATTCCACACATGATAAAGCTGAATGTCTAAACTCGGTGTTTGCAGCTAAATCTTGTGTCCTAAACCCATCACTATCTCTACCCACTTTACCCAGTCGCACCCAACTGTCCCTGGACTCTGTGTCCTTTTCTCCTGATAAGGTGGAGAGCTTGCTTTCAAACCTCGAGTCAGATTCTGCAACCGGTCCAGACGGCATCAGCCCACGTGTCCTCAAAGCCTGCTCTTCTGCTCTTGCTCACCCTCTCTCTGTTCTATTCACCCTCTCATTTGCCCAAGGTCATCTGCCATCTGCTTGGAAATCTGCGAACATCACTGCCCTGCATAAAAAAGGTGCAAAAACAGATCCCTGTAACTACAGACCAATCAGCCTTCTCCCAATCATCAGCAAGGTGATGGAATCCATCATCGCTTCAGATATGAAATCCTTCCTCTTCTCCAATGGCTTGATTTCCAATCATAAATTTGGTTTCAGACCAGGTCACTCTACCCTGGATATGCTGCTTCTGCTCTCCCATCAATGGATGGAAGTCCTCAATGCCAGACAGGAAATCCGAGCCGTATCCCTGGACATATCACGTGCTTTTGACACAGTCTGGCACCCTGCACTACTCACCAAACTCTCTTCCCATGGTATTCAAGGCCATCTCCACTCATGGCTCGCAGACTTCCTCTCCTGTCGCAGTCAACGTGTGGCCCTAAATGGAGTTCTTTCATCCCCTCTTCCTGTGCAGGCTGGAGTTCCTCAAGGTAGCGTTCTGGGCCCTGTTCTTTTTCTGGTTTTCATCAATGATCTCTCGGACTCTCTGGAAAATCCTCTATTTCTCTTTGCCGACGACTCCACCCTCTGCCGTACCATCTGTCATCCCTCAGACCGGCAAGCAGCAGCTTCTTCGCTCACTGCAGATCTGGATAAAATCACAAACTGGTCCAACACGTGGAACATGTCTTTCAATACAGACAAATCTCACACTCTCACTATGTCTCTTCGAAAGGACCGTTTACAAAACCCCCCCATCCACTTTCTCAACAATCCTCTGGAAGAAGTGTTTTCCTTCAAGCTTCTAGGTCTCACTATCTGCCATGACCTTTCCTGGGAAAGTCACATTTCCAACCTCGCCTCAAAAGCCAGTCGCCGACTGGGAATCCTCCGTCGTGCTAAGTCCTTCCTCGGCCCTCTTGAGCTCCTGACCACTTACAAAGCTTTTGTCCGTAGCCTGATGGAGTACTGCTCTCCCCTCTGGGCTGGTGCTCCTGCGTCCCACCTTTCTCGGCTTCACGCTGTCGAAACCAGGGCATTTAAGATCATCGGCATCTCCCGCAATGAAGCTGAGTCTTTGGGCCTCTCACTCAATCACCGCAGGTTGGTCGGTGGTCTTTCTGTCTTCTACCGACTACTCTCCAGCCTTGCCCCCCCTGCTCTCTCTGCGATTTGTCCCCACCACATTTCCACAGGGCGCTCAAGGTCCGCCAACAACCCCCTTCTGGTAAAACTACCAAAATCACAAATCACTGCTCATCTTCACTCTTTCATTCCTCTTTTTTCCCGCCTTTGGAATAAACTTCCTCACTCTATTCTTTCCCATTCTTCCCTCAGGCTTTCAAAACAGCTGTTCACCACCACCTCTTATCTTCCCCCATCCAAATCCTCGATCTTTTCTACCCCCGATAATCCACCCAAGCCCACTTCCTTCATTTCTCCTGCTTTCCTTCCTGAAAGTCCCTGAAATGTCCATCTTCTCTTCGCCATGTTCCCCGTCCCATCCCCATCCCTCTCCCTTCCACAGTTCACCTAATGTGTCTGTTCCCCACTGTTTTGTCCCTTCCACTCCCACCCCTCTTGTCTCATGCCTCCTTGCTGTGAGTTGTGTGTTAGCTCTCATACGAGCCTCGACCAAGGTATACAAAAAAAAAAAATCCCGATTTAGCATGACCCTGCTTTTTTCGCGGTGACATTTTATGGACCTCAACGATCGCATTACAACAGGGCCACACTGTCGTTTATTATCATTATGAGGTATTATGTACTGTACAGTGTACATAATTGTATGTGCTATTTTTATACGACTGGCAGCGCTACGTCAGCTTCATCACTCAGCGATAGGAATTTTTCAGCGACATTTTTTTTTCATTTTTTTTTTTTTTTCAGAGCTGGCAGATCCGTCGTACATGCGATCCGTCGTTGCCCGGAACGTCGTTAAGTGGCGCATGACTGTACATATATATATATATATATATATATATACATATACATATATATATATATATATATATATATATATATATATATATATATATATATATACATATACATCTATATATAAATAATTAAATCTATATATATATATATATACATACATCTATCTAAATATTACTAAAACTCTCATTTTGAATGTATGTATGCACGTATGTTCCCGAAATACAGCCAAAACGGTACACGATAGCGCAAAAATTTCGGCCAACCTTACCATTCTCCTGCGGTATACAGTATCAAGTTTTGTTAAAAATCGGGCAACGAAAAAATTATTTAAAAAATCAATCGCCGATTCAGTCAAGTACTCTTCAGGAGAATTTGATCAATGCAAACAACCTCAGCGGTATCGTTCGCTGGAGCTATGTTTTTAATTTTTTTTTTCTTGAAATGATTTATTTAAAAATCTCAAACATTTAGTATAGACAAAGAATCATTTATTTTTATGCATAAAATAAACATTGCTATTTTGCTCTAATACTCCCATGTTCATTAATAAATATAATTGTGTTGAGAAGATGACGCACAACAATTTCTTCAACTTTCTTTTCTACATTTTTTATTCACATTGACGCACAATATCAAGTTTCGTTCAAATCGAGCAACGAAAAAAAAATATTAAAAAAATCAATTCCCGATTCAGTCAAGTCCTCTTCAGGAGAATTTGATCAATGCAAACAACCTCAACGGTATAGTTCGCTGGAGCTATCTATTTTTTATTTTTTTTTGAAACGATTTTTTATCAACAGCTGTCACAACGGGAACCCGACGGGTTCATGGGTCGTCTCGTGTATTCCTATGTACCTGTAGAAAGTCCACACGCCCTTTCAAAATTTTAACCTTTTGTTGCCTTCGAGCCTGGAATTAAATTGCATTAAATCAAACTTTTCCCACCTTTATTTACACATCATAACCCACAACTTCCAAATGAAAAACAAATTCTACAAATTTCAGAAAAGTAATGAAAAATAACAAAACTAGAATATCTTGGTTGGATAAGTGTCTACCCCCTTAGAATAGCAATTGTAAATTAGCTCAGGTGTAACCAATCACTTTGAAAATCACACACCAAGTTAATTGACCTACACCTGTGTTAAATTGTAGTGATTCTGATCATTCCAGAATAAAATCAGCTGTTCCTGTCAGATTCCTCTGCTCAGCAGTGCATTTCACAACAAAGACTCGACCATAAGCACCAAGGAGCTTTCAAAAGATCTCCGGGATGAAGTTGTGGAAAGGCACAGATGAGGGGATGGGTATAAAAATATTTCAAAGCCCTTGAATATCCCTTGGAGCACAGTCAAGACTATCATTAAGAAGTGGAAGGCATATGGTACCACCAAGACCCTGCCAAGATAAGGTCGCCCCTCCAAACTGGATGACAAAGCTAGGAGGAGACTGATCAAAGGCCACCAAGAGGCCATTGGCAACTTTGAAAGAGCTCCATGCCTTCATGGCAAATACTAATCACTGTATGCATGTGACAACAATATCCCAAGCACTCCACAAGTCTGGCCTAAAGGGTGGCAAGAAGGAAGCTATAACCGCATCACACGGTCCGAGTATCCAGAGCCATGCATCACGCCTCTGTTTAGTGGCAATAACTATAATATTGCCCAATCAAGGTGTGCAAAGTTGGTACAGACCTATCCCAACACTCACAGCTGTATTTGCTGTCAAAGGTGCTTGCACCAAGTATTAACTCAGCGGGGTGGATACTTATCCAACCAAGATATTCTGGTTTTGCATTTTGAATAAATTTTCTGAAATTTGTCGAATTTGTTTTTCACTTGGAAGTTGTGGGTTACAATATGTAAATAAAGGTGGAAAATGTCTGATTTAAGGCAATTTGATTCCAGAGTATAAGGCAACAAAAGGTGAAATTTTTGAAAGGGCGTGTAGTCTTTCTGTAAGCATTGTATTTCCTGTCTGACCTCACGATTTGCGGAGGATATATTCCTGGAAAATTCTGCGAATGTCGAGGCATTATTTCAGTGGAAAAAGGAGGGATAGGTTCCCGGCAATTTGTGACCTGCAAAAAATACCGCGAATGGCAAAGCCGCGAGTGTCACGGATTGTTTCAATGGGAAAAAGGGGGATAGGTTCCTGGCAGTTCCTGATTCATCAGGGATAGATTTTAAAAGTTATAATCTTAAAAAACGACAACACCAGCTGCTGTTTTCAATGTTTATTGAAGGAATGCGAAGACAGTTTATTAAAAGTGATGAACGAACCGTGCTGTAATAGTAAAAAAAAAAAATAAACAGCAGCAGGTACTATTTAATATTTTAATTTTTTTCAAGAAACACAACTTTTCAAATGATGAAGATAATTTAAAATACAGTGAACTTAGTGGAGTCCTCTGAGGATGGTGCAGGTGCGCACTGAAAGGGATGTGGGAGAGGCAGCAGAGTGTACTCATTACAGCTTATTCGTTCAGTTGGTTAATCACATTTAATAAGCTGTACTCGCACCCAGGATAGGCAGGAGAGGGTGCTGATGCTCCTTAAGGCCCTGTCACACCTTGACGATTTAGCCAACGTATGCCTGACGTATGCAAAATTGGGCTAAAACGCCGGCACACGTCGAATACGTTATGGGTAAGTTTGTATACGTTAAGAGCACGCTGAAAAACACTGCATTACGTTGTAGTACGCTGGCTTTCATCGTTGTACTTTGCAGTTGTCCTCAAATTTTAGCATGCTTGAAATTTTACGACGTGTGCCAGCGTATGACTCACACGTTCCGCTACGCTGGCCATAAGTTGTAGGCACGTAATGCGATCGTTGACACACGTCGACACACATTACTTGTAAGTTACTCACAAGTCGAAGCACGTCGAGGTAATTATTAGCGTACCCGAAACTTATTTATAACCTATGAGTAACGTGGTGTAGGCACGATACACGATCGTTGACACACGTCAAGGCACGCTATGCGATCGTTGACACACGTCAAGGCATGTTACTTGTAAGTTACTCATAAGTCAAAACACGTCGAGGTAATGCTTAGCGTACCCAAAACTTATTTCTAACCTATGAGTAACGTGCTTTGAACCTATGTGTAACGTACCTCCATTGCATATTGACTATGTCAACGTATTTGATTGACGTCTTCCGGATGACCACAGAACTTACTGAACGTGTTTCTAATTTACAGCTACCGTATAATGGCGTATTGGCAGTTTAAAAAATAAAAAACAACAATAACTTCCGATATTTCGTCACATGCCGTTACGTCACGTCCGATTGCCTCTTCAGTTTGCTCATGTCTTATTCTTAGTTCCTCCTCTGTGAATATTTTTCTGTTTGAGGATATTGTCACATCGACGTCGATGTGATTTTTTTTTTAAAAACAACAACTTCAGATATTTCATCATGTGCCTTCATAGAGTTAAGGAGAAAAAAAAAGAAAATGTGCCTTGACGGAGAAAATGTTTCGGGTATGTTAAACATTACCTCGACGTGTTTCGACTTATGAGTAACTTACAAGGAACTTGTGTCGACGTGTGTCAACGATCGCATATCGTGCCGACAACTTATTCCCAGCGTAGCAGAATGTGTGAGCCATACGGCGAGTACGTCGTAAAATTTTCAGCATGCTTGAAATTTCACGACGTACTAAACATACCACGAAATATGACAGCGTACTTCATCGTTTTTCAGCGTGCTCTTAACGTATACACAACTTACCCATACCGTATTCGACATGTGCCAGCGTTTTAGACACATTTTTAATAGGTCGGCATACGTTGGCTAAATCGTCAAGGTGTGACTGCGTGGTTGACACTTCCAATTCTCAGGTGGTTATGATTTAAATCGGCGTGCGGCAGGTTTTTAACAGGCTACGCCACGAGTTCGTCGGCGATACGTGCAGCGCGCTATGCCTAAGTTAAACTATCGTTGGGCATAGGTTGTGAACGCCGACAACAGGCTAAGCATTCGTTGGTATAAGTTATCAAAAGACAACGAAACGTTCTATGTCCGTTACTAATATGTTATGCATACGACCAACACGTTATGAATACGACCAAAACTTTAAAAAAAAACATCAAAATTTCAGCATACGCCAACGTTTTATATGCACTTTATACGTTGCCATTGCTGGCTAAATCGTCAAGGTGTGACAGTGCCTTGAGGTGGAGGAACCAAAGCGGAAAAAAAATCGTGAGCTGCCGAGCAGATTGCCACAAGTTTCGATGTAGCTCCTTCCTCTCTTCTCTCCTTCGATGTAAATGCTGCTTCATCAGGATGAAGATTACTGCACTGCACATAATCTTGTATGGGAGCATCACGTCATCCAACTCCCTCTTGAACTTGAGGTAACGCTCCATGACGGATCGGAATCTTGCAGCCTCGCGGTCATTGACTCCATGTCCTGCAGCATCTCACCCAGAAAGTTGACTGTGAAGTTGGACCTCGATAACTCTTCCTCCTCATCACTGCCCACTTCCTCCTCCAAATCCTCCTACTCGGAAAACTTGTTATTGGAAACAAACTCCTCCTCGGTGAGCTCTTTGGCATGCGAGGCGATAAGATCATGTCTAAGGTGTGGGAGTGGGAGCTGTGTTGAAGTGCAATATGGGGGGTGCAGTGTCATGCCAGAGGAAACTGTGATTGCGAATCAGTAGGATGCTCCTTTGTGCGTCCAAAGGGGATGAGATAGAGGGGTTGAAAGAGAGAGAGGAGAGAAGATGCGTGAGGCAACAGATTCCTCAGTCATGCATCGGTCTGTGAGAGTAGAGTGTACCCCCGTGGGACGCTCCGCTTGAGCGTTCCCACCTCGAAAGTTGGTGCATTGTCTTAGTCTTAGTCACTTTGCTGGGGCTCGTGGCAGCGGAATAGGCAGAGGCAACGAAGAGCCAGCGACGGGCAGAGGCAACGAAGAGCCAGCGACGGGCAGAGGCAACGAAGAGCCAGCGACGGGCAGAGGCAACGAAGAGCCAGCGACGGGCAGAGGCAACGAAGAGCCAGCGACGGGCAGAGGCAACGAAGAGCCAGCGACGGGCAGAGGCAACGAAGCGCCAGCGACGGGCAGAGGCAACGAAGAGCCAGCGACGGGCAGAGGCAACGAAGAGCCAGCGACGGGCAGAGGCAACGAAGAGCCAGCGACCGGCAGAGGCAACGACGAGCCAGCGACCGGCAGAGGCAACGAAGAGCCAGAGACGGGCAGAGGCAACGAAGAGCCAGCGACGGGCAGAGGCAACGAAGAGCCAGCGACGGGCAGAGGCAACGAAGAGCCAGCGACGGGCAGAGGCAACGAAGAGCCAGCGACGGGCAGAGGCAATGAAGAGCCAGCGACGGGCAGAGGCAATGAAGAGCCAGTGACGGGCAGAGACAACGAGGAGCCAGCGACAGGCAGAGTTAACGAGGAGCCAGCGACGGGCAGAGGCAACAAGTGGCAGTGAAGAAGAGGGCGAAGAAGAGAGCCAGCGGCTCTGCGATCTGCCTTTTATAAGTCCCGGATGAAGGGTGGGGTGACGACCCAAAGCAACGCGCTGTGACCCGAATCCCACTTCTCTTTTAGGCCCCATCGGCTCCAGCCACGCCCTACCAGGCTCCCGGGGCCGGAAGCAGTCTCATTTGCACATCCGGTGTGACACGGCCCGGAGCTCCTGTACCAAATTCCCAGATTGCTCTTCCCGCGACACCCCCCACCCCACCCCCCAATCTCCGCCCATCTTGCCATGTTCTGGCGACTGGGCGAGGGTCATAACAATCCTGCGTGCCCACCCGGGTCACCCCTGGCGAGATGTGGTTGGTGCTACTAACGTCCGTTGCTTGTCCCCGCATCACACGGTCCGAGTACCCTGAGCCATGCTGCACGCCTCTGTTTAGTGGCGAATTGTATCGATACAGAGGTACGAAGAGGTGCAGGAGTATTTTTCCCATGTGCGGGAGGTGTTGGTGGTCAAGGTGGTGAGTGTTTGGTGAGCGAGGGGTGAGCAAGGTGAGATTCCATTGGAAATTGGTGCGCCATGCGTGTGTTGTGCAGTGTTTGTTCTTGTGTTGATTCTCTCTCGGAAGGCTGCGTGATGTGTTTGCTATTCAGATTGTGGTGTGTGTGCTTGCTATTCAGATCGTGGTGTGTGTGCTTGCTTGCTTCATTTGTACCATGGCTAAAAGGAAAGGGTTGGAATAGAAATCAGAATAGAAGATAGAGATATAGTTAATAGACCTAGCTATTAGACCCACGCAATGCACTTCGTCCCGTTAACCCACAAGACATGAAGGGAAGATCTAACTGCACGAAGACTAACAAAATAACTGCCTGGGGATCACTGAATGCCGGGTGCCATTGCTTTCGGGGCATGCAGTTTTGCAGAACTGCAACAGTATGTTTTGGAACCGTTTTATGTGCGTGGCTCATGGAAGATTTTTTTTTGCCTGTCGAAAACCATGAATAGGTGAAGCACAGAGCTGTGAATGTCGAAGCAGGTTGCATTTTAAAAACTGGGTGGAAACGGAGTCTGCAAATGGTGGGGTCCGACAATATATAAATGGAACCATTGTTATGTTTATATGTGTATGTATGTATGTATGTATGTATGTATATACGAGCAAAAGTACCCGTCCCCAGTGATGGGAAAAACAAGCAAAAGTACCTGTGCCCATTGGTGGGAAAAGAAAGCAGAAATAACCATCCCCAGTGACAGGAAAAGTTTAATTTAATCTCAATTAAAAAGGTTAATTGTGTTGCACTCTTGGTTTCGCTCAGAACCAAAGCTCTAAGCTACTTATACCAACCACCGCAAAATGGTGGTACATCGGGCGGCGGGTTTGTCAAATTGTCAGGCGGCGGCGGGGTTGGATTTATCAAAAAAAAAATAATAATAATAAAGAGGGCAAAATATAGCAATTTTAAATTGTGTGTTACTCCATGAAGATCTGTATTAAATCTACTTTAATCCAGATGTTCATGTTGATTTTAAGGGATAATAAAAAAACTGGATGTTGAGCTTTGCCTGCATGCGCAGCTTTTCAAATGCAGTGCGGGAAGTGGCCACCGTAAGTAGGAGACAGATGAATGCACGAACAGACACCATGGTTCACAATATATAATATGTACTAAGATAAAAATATAAATAATTAATTTCATTGAAAAAATGAACTTACCAGGCCTCTTCAATAAAGCCAATGACAAATTTTCGTACTTCCAGAAATCGATCATTTTGGAATGCAATCATCTCCTGCACAAAAAAATGAAAAAGAATACAAGTAATCACAGACACTAAGTCATGTCTCAGATAAAGCCAATCAAATATCATATTCATATGATTTGTTCTCGGTGACCAATTAATTGGATAAATGCTAAGCCTATGCAGTGGAAACAATTTCATTTATATCCACCCGGGTTTGCAAATTCCACATGAAAAAATATATACCACAACATAGTGAAAGGGCACTTTGAACAAGTTTGCAGTAAACAGTGAAATTATACTGCTCTGGTACAAATGAAGTGCTTTCAATTTTTTTGCACAACTATTGGCTTTATTACCTTGCGCACATGAAGTGGAAAGCAGGGTTAAGCAATTGGTTTATGTCTGCCTGTCTGTCCATCGGTTTTGTGATCAAGGAACAACTTATTGAAATCGAATGTTACATTTTGAACACAAATTAGAACATTAATAGGAAGACAAGTCTTTTGTTTTGCCGTATCTTGGCTCAAAATTTGTAATGCCCGATCACACGTGCGCAGAGAGCAGTGAAATAATTTTTAAGCGGTGAAGGCGCTTCAATATTTGGGTATGTCCTTCCATCCGTCCATCAAAAATGAAGAATAACAACCTAACCCACCATGTTTTATTCTAAAGGGGTCTAAAGTGCAATTCTAGAGGTTAATGCTGAAGGTTAATTCTAAAGGGTTCTAAAATAGTAAATCTAAATGGTTTTGTTTGGTTCTCGGCTTTGCCTATTTCATATTAAAAATGCCAAACTGAACCGCTTCCTTCGGACATGGGTGTGATTTTTGAAAATTTTTTACTCTGTCTGCCTGCTTGGCAGTCAAAATCAAAAATCATTCTAAACGCAAAACTTGTTGTTTTTCAGGATGTCATAATGGACACATACAACAAGCATGAATAATTGATGCAACATATTAGATAAGGTGATGGAATAGACGCTGCAGAAAATGGCGGTAAAACCCCGAAGTAATTTATTTCTACAACTTTTACAATCTTTATTTTATTTCAATTGAGTTTTGTACTTGAACACTGTAAAGCACAAATCACTCGTCGTAATACTTCCAAATTCATTTATTCCATACAGCCTGCCCACAGAAGCTACACTCTGTTCTCTCAACCTCCAGTTTTGGAGTACCTGTACTCCAATTTAAATTATGGTTCAAATGTGGTGATGTTTAAGGGTGGTGTCTGGTACTGCTGCAATAGCACTAAACTTTTGGATTTTATTTAACGATCGTAAAAAATCATTATTTTATTAAACTTGAAGTGACGCTGTGCGGTGTGTTCCTTGAACTCTTGAGTATTCAATAGTGATTGATGCAAAGTTAAGACTCACGTCCAAGAAGTTATCAAGCAAAGCTGGCTCCTTGTTCAGGATAAGTTCTTGCACCTGAACAGGGTCAGCACACAGACATTTCACTTAATTTCATTATGACCCCAATGCAATGGTGTCACCATCTGAAGAATTACACAAAAAAATCCCAAGTTAGGAAAAGCTGTCATTCTAAATGAAGCATTAACGAGCAATGCATAAAGTTTTTCACTTGATACTATTACATAAGTTGGGTCATTTTGAATGGATTCAATATGAAGCCTTGCAATTGATAAAATGCAGTTGTTGTTTCCTCCACCACCGAAGGTGGACAGAGGTTATGTTTTCACCCCTGTCTGTCTGCGAACAGGATATCTCAAAAAGCTGTGGACGGATTCAGATGGAATTTGGTGGAGAACTTGGGTATGTGACATGGACGAAATGGTTAGATTTTGGTGAAGATCCGAATCCAAGAATTTTTAAGTGACGTTTCACGTATTTAGAGATAGGGCCAAAAACGACATATAGCAGGATTTCTGAAAAAGTTGTGAAAGGATTCAGACGAAACTCGGTGGACAGGTTGGGTATGTAACAAGGAACAAATGATTCGATTTTGGTGAAGATCCAAAACTGGATCCGATAATTTTTCACCATCGAGAGATGGGGCTAAAACGATATATAGCACAATGTCTCAAAAAGTTATGGATGGATTAGGATGAAACTTCATGGATGAGTTGATTTGGTGACAAGAACAAGGCAATTAAATTTTATTTAAGGTCCGAATCCTCATCCGACCTATCAGTGGGATACAAAACATAAACTAATCAGCTTGGTGGAGGTATGCACTTCACAGAGTGGCCGTTCTAGTTGTTTTTTTGACAGGAACAAGGCTCATAGAAGAGCAAGATAGATATGACAGTGGGACAAACATCAAGGGAATTAATGAACAGAAAAAGAGGAGTAGGAGTGGAAGAAACACGAACAAGAGCAAGATATTTGCGTTGGAAAGATTAATGGGAGTAATAAAGATCAGGAGAAGGAATTGACAAGAGATGGTGGTGCACTGCTTGCTTGAAGCCCTGGAGCAAAGGGTGAGACAGAAAGAACAGCCTTTGGAAGGTGGTTTCATGTACATGAGAATCGAGGAATTAAAGAGTCAGCCTGGATTTTGGAAGTTTAACCAGGAGGGAATTACTGGAATCATGCATGCATCTTAGTTGCTGGGGAGGGTTGAAAGACTGAGAGAGTAGAGAGAGAGAGAGAGAAATATCTGAGAAGAGACAGTCAAAAACAGACTGACCTGCCTGCGATGTGACAGCAACAGACCTTGGGCTTCAGCCTCAGTTAATATTTCCAATTTCTAAATTTATATTTGTCTCAACTATCCTGAACAACTTCAGACTTCACCCTCCCCTTCTTCACTCCATTTCCTAAACCTCTTGTATGCTCCAAAAAGCTTTTAATCTTCCTTTCCTAACTCCTCATCTTCTCACTTTTCCACATCCCTCACTTCTTTTCACTCTCTTCCCCTTAAACCCACACATCCTCTTTGCAATATACTCCTTAAATCCATATTGTGTCATATAAAGACAGTCATAAACATATTACCAACTTCACTCCCCCCATCCCCACTCCCCTTCCATCCCATCGATCAACCAATCAACAATGACTTGAACAAGATGCATGTTTTTCCTACAAGCTGTGCTTTAAAGTAATTTCTGGCTTTTCCAAACTGAAAGTTGATCCACGAATCTCTGACTCTTCGCCAATTAGTGATCCTCATGCAGAGATGCCTATCTAAGCCTGGTGTTGGCGCAGTGGTTAGGGCAGCGGCTTGGGATCCAAAAGGTCCCGAGTACAAGCCCCGTTGGGCCACTGAATTAATACACCAGGGGGTTGATTCAGCCTGTCATCCTTCCGAGGTCGGCGAAATGAGTACCAGTGTACTGGGCCGGTGTATACCCCAGTTAAAATAGGTGTACCAGATCCCTGTGTCGCAAGAGGTGACCAGGGTTGCGTCAGGAAGGGCATCCGGTGTAAAACAAGTAACAAATCACTATGCGGATCATAACGGATGATCCGCTGTGGCGACCCCTAAAGGGAGCAGCCGAAAGAAGAAGAAGAAGAGATGCAGAGATGCCTATCTCTGTGTGTTAAACTTAAGGAGTGTTAATGAGTGCAAAAAACACTATGGGTGCAGATGGGGGATGACCTGGGATGGTGGTGAACAGACGTTTTGACATTGGATCCATTTTACGATCAGAGGAATAGCCAAGAATCAGAATGTTAGTCGTAACAGTCACTGAATTTGCAAAAGTTCATGATGGACATCAATGCTTCAATTGTGGAATGACAGGAATTAAGTGTGGAAGAGAACACACAATCATGTTGACTCGCCAAGCAGATCTGGGTATCATCAGCAAAATAATGAAAGATGATTTTGAAATTCTGTAAAATTTTACCAAATGGATGAAAATAAAGAGAAGACAAGAGTGGACAAATAACAGATCCCTAGGGAGCACTGTCAGATCGATGAAAGGGGGCTGATCAACAACCAGCAATGTCTGCAGTAGATGGACAATCTATAATACAAGATTGAGACTTTCCTGGTCCAGAGCAACCAAAACAGGATTGAAGATGGTCAAGTCAAAAGTCTTTGGTACGACATGGCCGGGGTTAGAACCACTGACCTTCCGGACTCAGAACGGATGCTCAAACATTACACCAATGAATCTGGTTGCCCATTAAACCACCATGTTGATGAAACTACTGTACTCTGTATATGGAGCTGCAGTGAAAGGATAACAGGAGGATTAAGCACACAGCTGGCAAAGGTGAGGAAGCACAGGCAGGTGAGACGAGGCTTACAGGGCCCTTTTTACGTTTCTCCAGAAGGCTTACGGGTGAGTTTTACCGAACCCCCTTACCGGTGCAGCTCCGTTCTCAAAGTTCCAAAATTGAGCCATCAGGTGTGCATTAACCTCCAGATGAAGGCTCTAAGCGTATGTAAGCTGAGCTCATCTCAGGTAAATTACCATGGCACGACGGAATTATCAATAAAATCAAGCTGGTTGACGAAAGACCTTCAAGGAGGGTAAAAGCGAGACCATATATTCTGGCTTACATTTTCTGCCAGATGGACCTTCAAAAATGTTGCCATGTGAAGGTCTCGCACTATCTAAATCCCTTCCTCGAGTAAGCGTTTTGGAATACTTTTCGGAATGAGATGAGCTCGCAGCATCCTCGCAAGCTTCACCCACCTGTCGGAGTAGAGGTACTTTCTTGCCTTCAAGAGTCACCAATGCAGCCTTGTTTATCAATTCGACCACCTGCATACAGCCCACATCAAATCTTAAAACAGTTCCATTGACGATAACAATTATCCAAAGAAATTACATTGCACAGCAGATATTTTTTTTGTTATCTCCTTCTCACAGATACCCTGTTGTGCATTTGATATAACTACCTATCAGTTATACAATGCATCATGAAACACAATTCAGGCCAAGGCAAAAGCCTTGCATTTAAAGCTTAACTTTCTGTTGCCAATTAAAACTATCAAAGTGAAGCAAGTGTTCCGAGACTGAAGCTTTAAAAAAATATATTAGCTTGAGCACTGCTCCCCGATGAGGTTGTACATATTTGTAGAGATCACTTTCCTCAAGATTTCCATCTAATGTATAAAGTTCTTTCTAAATACTGATTGGCTGAGTGGCTCACTGACTGATATTAAAGATCGGTACCTTCCGGGTGATGTAGAAAGCTGAAATTTTGTGTGCTGATTGACATCGAAGCCCGTGCACCGGGAGAAAAAATAACCAGAGTTGGTGTCAAAGCCACCCAATGCTCGCCTGTTTATACATTTATCGTTTTTAAAAGACGAGTCTAATAATTAATTTTTTTTATAAAGCATTGCAGTGAAGTATAATTATAAAGCAATATATGTATTTGTATATTGTAATCAGTAACAAGAGCGCAAGTGAGCACAATATACGCCCTAACAAGAAGGTATATATAAAATTGTGCTACATGGAAAACAGCATCCTGGTTGCCATGGCAACCACTTTAGATGACGAACGTATGTCACGACACACCGTCTCCACAGTCTGTACCTATGTACCAAATATGAAACGTGAAAGTTGAAAACTTTGGGAGTTAGAGTGCGGACAGGAACGGATGGAAAACAGCATCCTGGTTGCCATGACAACCACTTTAGATGACGAACATATGTCGCGACACACCGTCTCCACAGTCTGTACCTATGTACCAAATATGAAACGTGAAAGTTGAAAACTTTGGGAGTTAGTGGGGACAGGAACGGACGGAAACAGCATCCTGGTTGCCATGGCAACCACTTTAGATGACGAACGTATGTTGCGACACACCGTCTCCACAATCTGTACCTATGTACCAAGTATGAAACGTGAAAGTTGAAAACTTTGGGAGTTAGAGTACGGACAGGAATGGACGGACAAACAGACAGACAGACGGACGGACGACCGGTATCACATAATACGCCCCGATATATATATGTATATGTATATATATATCTATATATATATGTATATATATATCTATATATATATGTATATATATATATATATATATATATATATATATATGTATATATATATATATATATATATATATATATATATATATATATATATATATATATATACAGTAGACCAGGTGTAAGTCAGCAGCGTGTAACTCGTCACTTCGCCGAAGTTGGCAGCGTCAAAAAGTCCCGAATTTATCTCATGTTAAATCCCTTTGAATAAAGGGTCATCCCTCTGTAAGTCGTCATCTCTAAGTCGTCACTTCGTTGAAGTCGTCAAATGTTGTCCATTCCCACGTAATGGAAACTCAAGTAAATTACCACTCCAAACTCGTCACACGGAACTGCTGCCTCATGAGAAACCCGATTTCATGGAATCGTGATGCTCGCTCATTGGTGTACACCGCCAGTGATAGGCTATTTATAACTGCGTACACACGTTGATCGCACTGCAGGCAGGACAATGGTGACTAAGCGTAAGCTTACAACTAAAACCTACCAAGAAAAATACGACATTATCCAGTTTTGCGAGGCAAATCCACTGATGAAGAAAACAGACATAGCTGAGAAGTTGGACATCAAACGGCAGACATTGAACAATATCTTGAAGAATAAGGGCAAGATATTTGGACAAGTGGAGAAGATCGTGAGGCCGGTGGGAAGTGTAAAATGCGTGAAATGTATGTCCTTTGAAGATGTCGATGACGCGCTCATCATCTGGTTTCGGCAAATGTCGGCTCAGCCAAATATTCGGTTTCGGCCGATTCGGCCAAATATTCGGCCGATACTGTCTTTGGGTGGAGGATTGCCCAGCCAACATCATGGAATACAATGACCGGTTTGAATCCTTTCTCATGCACCAGATGCCCAAGAGTTTGAGGCAGTCAAACATAACGGATTACTTCGCGAAGAAGTAAAGGATCGATCAAGCTTAGTGTTGAAGTCCGATCATGGTTTTATATTGGCTTGTTTTGTACATTACCGCACTCATTTACACATAGGCATTGAGTGGTAATCATCACCACGATGACTGTGTGTCATGTAATTTGTCACCATACCATCACCGATGGTATACGAGTTGTCTTACAGAGAGTTGTTCATTATCTTTACTTTTGATAAACTGATTCATGAATTCCATCTTTGCTTGATCACTTTCCAACTCACCAACTCACCCCCACCTATGCCCCGAGGATTGTGTTTTCCTTTTGGTACAATAGCCGGCTCTCACACATATGTGTCCTGGCCACGCGCGACTTCATCCTTTACCCCACAGTCATCATGAATGTTCGCATACGCGCAAGTCGTCACATTTCTAAGTCGTCACTTTTTTCTCGGTCCCGATGGTGACGACTTACGCCTAGTCTACTATATATATATATATATATATATATATATATATATATATATATATATATATATATATATATATATATATATATATATTGGGCGTATAAAAAAATTAAATGAAAAAATATTGTCACTGATCTACACAAAATACCCCATAATGACAAAGTGAAAACATGTTTTTTGATATTTTTACAAATACTGTATATTGAAATTGAGAAGCTGAAATGTCCAATTTACAAAAGTATTCAACCCCCTGAGTTAAGACTTTGGCGAAACGTCTTTGGCAGTGATTATAGCTTTGAGGCTTCTTGGGTATGTCTATCAGCTTTGCACATCTGGATTTGGGAATTTTCTCCCGTTCTTCCTTGCAGATTTGTTCAAGCTCTGTCAAGTTGAATGGAGAGTGTCAGTAAACAGGTATCTTCAAGTCTTTCCACAGATTCTCAATGGGATTCAAGTCAAGGCTTTGGCTGGGCCATTCAAGGACTTTCACGTTGTTGTTCTGAAGCCATTCCAGTGTTGCTTTGGCTGTATGCTTGGTGTCGTTGTCCTGTTGGAATGTAAATTTTTCGCAGCAGTTTCAAGTCTTTTGCACTCTGAAGCAGGTTATCTTCAAGGATTTGCCTGTATTTGTCTTGATTCATTGTTCCCTCTATCCTTACAGGTCTCCCAGTTCCTGCCACTGAAAAGTATCCCCATAGCACCATGCTGCCACCACCTTGCTTCCCGATAGGGATGGTGTTAGATGGGTGATGAGCTGTGCTCGGTCTCTGCCAGATGGTGTGCTTTGCATTATGTCAGAGAGTTCAATTTTCGTTTCAACAGATCATAGAATATTTTTGCCTCGTACCCTCACCCAGGCAAAAATAGCATTCCTTTCCTGGAGTAATTATCTGCAGACTGTGGTAGGACCTGTTACCAACTATAGTATATGAGAGTCGTACTCTGACTGTAGCATTTTTGCCTGGGCAGTCTTTCACGTGCCTTTTTGCAAACTCCACGGGTGCTGTCATGTGCCTTTTTCTCAGGAGTGGCTTCTGTCTGGCCACTCTCCCATTTGGCCTTGATTTGTGAAGTGCTGCAGAGATTGTTGTTCTTCTGGCAGATTCTCCCATCTCAACCAACGCACTCTGTAGTTCTATCAGAGTGGTCATTGGGTTCTTCGTCACCTCCCTGACCAAAGTCCTTCTTTCCAGGTTGCTCAGTTTGGTCGGATAGCCAGCTCAAAGAAGAGTCTGGGTGGTCCCATATTTTTTGCATTCCCTGGTGATGGATCTCAGTGTGCTCTTGGGAACTTTCAATACTCTAGAAATTGTTTTATACCCTTCCCCAGATCAATGCCTCCTCACAATTCTATCTCGGAGTTCGACGGACAGTTCCTTGGACTTCATGGTGGAGTTTCTGCTCTGACATGCATTGGCAACTGTGGGACCTTGTATAGAAGAGTGTGTTTCTTTCTAAATCATGTCCATTCAATTGAATTGGTCACAGGTTGTAGTTGTAGTCCAATCAAGTTGTAGAGACATCTCAAGGATGATCAAAGGAAATTGGATGCACCTGAGCTCAATTTGGAGTGTCAGAGGAAAGGGGATGAATACTTATTGATGCAAGGCATTTCAGCTTTTCATTTTTAATTAATTGTAAAAAATGTCTGAAAACATGTTTTCACTTTGTCATTCTGTGGTATTTTGTGTAGATCGGTAACAAAAAATATATAATTTCATCCATTTTCAATTCAGGCTGTAATACAAAATTTAGACAAAAGTCAAGGGATGTGAATGCTTTCTGAAGCTACTGTAATCCCTTGGTTGAAATGTCGGAATCTTCGCTCCCCTTCTTTGGTCAGTGTACTCCTTGATTTTTGTCTGCATTTTGATGGCAGTGTCTCTCGTGTTCAGGAGCGGCTCAGAATCATTGACGACCGGAAAGATATTCAGCTTGGTGCACGTATTTCATTTGTGCAGCAATTCGAATGGTGATACACCAGTAGCGGCATGTGGTGTAGCCCGGTAGTTCTGAAGGAATTCAGTCACCGCAGGTTTCCAAGGTTTACGTTCTCATTCCACAGGCCGACAGAATCGCCAGGCTGAGGCCTCTGGGTTGGAAGTGACGCTTTGGTGGAGGTTGGAGGTGGCTATGTCCAATGGGGATTGGGGGAGTGCTCATCACACTCCACAGGTTTCGATCACGTCATGTGCATTCTGGTTGAATAGTGTGCATTAGCGGGGACAATCATCTGGGTGGCAGACGGGTGGTTGTTCTTTACGGATTATGCGGTTTTACCGTATGAGACATAATCCACGGCGATGCTCACTATAACAGTCAGGAGGTGCGTCTGAGAGAGATCTCTCACACACAACACACACAACACACACAACACACACAACACACACAACACACACAAAACACACAAAACACACACACACACACACACACACACACACACACACACACACACATATTCTTTTCGCAATAGATGCAAAAAGGTAGCACAATTTCTCTTGTCGTGTATTCTACTGGACACAAGTTTTAGAACACCCCATTTTTTACTGAAATTTAAGCAGTTTAATGTTTCAATTTTTAACAGTTGGTGTCACACATTGAGGAACCATCCTTTCACCTACTCGACGGCGTACAAAAACCCTGCGTGACGAACCGAAGATTTCAAATTTTGATTAATCGGTCCAAAAGAACTTCTTCCAGTTTTCAGTCGTCCACTGGCCACTGTGCATCATGGCCCAGGCAAGCCTCTTTTTCTTATTTTGACATCTTAGCAATGGCTTTCTTACTGCCACTTGACCTGTCAAACCTGCAGCTCGAAGTCTTCTCTTCACAGTTGAAACTGAGACTTTCTCACTTCGACCAGTGTTAAGCTGTGCTTGAATCAACTGTCCTGTGAGCCGCCTATCACGCAAGCTGTTGACTCTCAGAAACTTGTTTTCTGATTGTGTTGTGGCTTTGGATCTGTCAGACCTCTTCCTGTTAGAGTTTCCTCCAGGCTCCAAGTGCCTTTTGATGGTGGAGGAAACTGTACTCACTGACACCTTGGCTTTTTTTGCAATTTCTCTAAAGGAAAGACCAACACTTTTCAGGGTTATAATGGTCTGTCTGTCTTCCTTTGTTAATAGTCTTTTTCTAGCCATGATACTAGCAATATACTACTTCCTGCAGTGCAATATTGTCCACATAATGCTTCAGAGGATGCAGCAACACAGTCTGTTCCAACACTGCTTATATACAGACAGAGGGTTTGGAACTAATCAACAAAAGTTGGGACACCTGTAGGAATTGTTTGCATCAACTTTCAAGGCTTAATTTACTTCCATTACTGCAGAACAGCTGCAGTTCCTCACCCATTACTTGTTCCCTGAAAAGGGTCTTTTTTAACAACTCTGAAATTTACATTATTTTTCAGTTTTTGGTCACCTAAACTTTGTTTTTTTTAATCTCTGGCAGTTTACCGCTTAGCTTTGTACCATTTCAGGTTATTCACTGGACTTGAACAGCTTAAATTTCAGTAAAAACTGGAAAAACGGGGGTGTTCTAAAACTTTTGAACGGTGGAGTATGTGCAATGTTCCAAGGAACCAAACAGCCAACATATTTATGACAGTCCTCACAGTCCCACAGCTCTCAACACACCCTCCCCCCATATGACTAATCGTAAATATTGTTGTGGTTGACGAAATTCGCAAACCACCATTCAGGTCCCGTAGGTGAGATATCTCTGTAAGTATATGTATAGTTAGGCCCAAACCCGTTGTTTAGAGGGAATAAATGTCATTCTTTCGGGCTGCGACCCTTTTAGATAGCCGTCTTTCTTTTACTATCTTTATTTTGGACCAGCCGCCATTACTACCACCACAACCACCACCAACCACATCTCAACAGCCATCACACAACAACCACCAACCGCAACGCCGCTTCACAACAACAGCCACGACCCTTGCCGTCACATCTCGCTCTCGCAACCATCGCATCACCGCCATTCCCGCGCCGCTTGTGGGCACCGATCCTGGACTCGTACAGGGCGCGCACCGAGCAGCGGGTGCAAAAACACCAGCCTTTCCGAGAAATCGGATCAAGAACGAGTCACGCCCACTTCTGTTCCGTCCTATCAGCGAGCATGGGGCGATTTGGCCCCGCCTCCAGGTGCGTCGGAGTATAATCGCTATATGCAGATTCGCGGATCAAGAATCATTCACGCCCACTTTTCCTCTGTCCAATGGGGAGCGTGGCTCCGCCCCCGAGCGATTCCTGATCCAAAAATCTGCATATGATTTCTCCTGTCGCACTATGAAGCGCGGAGCGAATCGAGGGAGTAGAAAAAGAGTTTCTGAATCGCAGTTGGACGGAGTTGAGAAGAGTGGAGAGTGGGAGAGTTGGAGAGTTGTGGCGGCGGCGAAGGCAGTCGAGAGAGTGTCTGTCGGGGTCCGGGGAGGCTGGAGAAGCCAAGGATCTTTGTGGAGGTCGGCGCTCGTGTCAGAGTCGGGGAGCTGCGGAGAGGGGAGGCCGGTAACGCGACCGAGGTCGCGGTGGAGTCGCTCGTCGCGGGACCCAAGCCAGCGAGATATCCTCATTCCCCCGAGCATCAACAACCCCCTCCTGTTTCCCCCGCGCTGAGATAGTGTGAGAAGGGGGCCCCGTTCCCACCCCATTCCAGGCAGTGCCAGCGAGGCCCGCGGAGTCGGGGCGCCGCCGCCATTTTGCGGCTCATCACCAGACGGGTAGGCTCGACGCGGTCTCGGCCCCAGGCCCGTCTGCCCCCTTGTAGTTGAGGGTGGTCCCTTTTTCTTTTGCTTTGAGTATATGTGTTGTCGGCGCCGTCTGTGAAGTAAAACTGTATAAGTGTTGCCGTGTGCTCGGTAGTCGGTAGTAGATCTGCATTGTTACATTTGCTTTTTGTGCAGAATTGTTGTGTTTCTTCTACTTTTACATTTGCTTTTGGTGTAATTGTATATGTGTGCTTTCCGTTTGCCACGGAATAAATGTGCTTTATGTTGAACTGTTTCTCCCGTTTCGCTTCGTCTTTTCTTTAATTGAATCTCCATCTTACTTCACGTAAAGGGTTGGTCGTGGGCTAAATACGCCCGATAATTAATTGGCACCGTCGAGGTTGACGATAACACCGCTCGGTTATCCCGATAGTACGGAACAGGTCGCTTAAAGTGGCCCGTGTCCGAAGTCGACCTGCGGCGAGGTGCGATCGCCCGATCTACCCTCCGTGTGGGTACTTCGGTAGGTCGAATTTGGCGAACAACCCTATCCCACGCGGGGGGCCGATTGGCACGATCGTGGTGAGGCCGAAAGGCCCACCCGTGACTAGTTCCCGGCGTTAGTCCGAGAGGGTCACGACGGGATTGTCCGTCCGGTGGGCGACGTGCCGCGATTCGAGTTACGTGGCCGCTCGCACGCCGGCGGGCGCGAATCCGCAACAATATCATCATTTAAAAAAAAACTTACCCTGTACATTCACAAGTCCCAGATATGTCCTTTCCATGAGTGTTCAGAAGCACCCAAACCAGATGTGGTGTCTTCCTCAAGGAAGTCGACCTGGTACATCTCGCTCCCACGTAAATATAGCCGGCACAAGCTTTGTGTATTTTCACGTCGCAAAGATTTCCTCTGCCGAAGAGTTTGTTTGCGTTACTTGGCACAGAATCGCCTTCCCAAATGGAGATGTCCATTAATTAAATCACCAAGCCTGCCACGTTCACAGGAGGTACTCCCACAAGATTCAAAGTCCATTCACTGGACGCGATCCGTCGTGGGTTTGTGTTTTCAGTATGGGCGAATGGACGTTCAGTGAGTGAAGAAAGCTCAAGTCTTTCATTGTGCAGAGGCACAGCCTTTTATCTCAGGTGCTTTTTCGAAGTATTCTGAGGTTCCTTTATAAGGTTCGTGAACCATTTTGGGTAACAATCCTTTTTTCGCATACATGATATTGTTGCGGATTCGCGCCCGCCGGCGTGCGAACGGCCACGTAACTAGAATCGCGGCACGTCGCCCACCGGACGGACAATCCCGTCGTGACCCTCTCGGACCAACGCCGGGAACTAGTCACGGGTGGGCCTTTCGCCCTCACCACGATCGTGCCAATCGGCCCCCCGCGTGGGATAGGGTTGCTCGCCAAATTCGACCTACCTAAGTACCCACACGGAGGGTAGACCGGGCGATCGCACCTCGCCGTAGGTCGACTTCGGACACGGGCCACTTTAAGCGACCCGTTCCGTACTATCGGGATAACCGAGCGGTGTTATCGTCAACCTCGACGGTTCGATTAATTATTGGGCGTATTTAGCCCACGACCAACCCTTTACGTGAAGTAAGATGGAGATTCAATAAAAGAAAAGACGAAGCGAAACGGGAGAAACAGTTCAACATAAAGCACATTTATTCCGCGGCAAACGGAAAGCACACATATACAATTATACACCAAAAGCAAATGTAAAAATAAAAGAAACACACAATTCTGCACAAAAAGCAAATGCAACAATGCAGATCTAACAGACTACCGAGCACACGGCAACACTTATACAGTTTTACTTCACAGACGGCGCCGACAACACATATACTCAAAGCAAAATAAAAAGGGACCACCCTCAACGATGAGGGGGGGCAGACGGGCCTGGGGCCGAGACCGCGTCAAGCCTACCCGTCTGGTGATGAGCCGCAAAATGGCGGTGGCACCCCGACTCCGCGGGCCTCGCTGTCACTGCCTGGAAATGGGGTGGGAACGGGGCCCCCTTCTCACACTATCTCAGCGCAGGGGGAAACAGGAGGGGGTTGTTTATGCTCGGGGGAATGAGGATATATCGCTGGCTTTGGTCCCGCGACGAGCGTCTCCACCGCGACCTCGGTCGCGTTACCGGCCTCCCCTCCCCGCAGCTCCCCGACTCTGACACGAGCGCCCTCTCGACTGCCTTCGCCGCCGCCACCTCTCCAACTCTCCCACTCTCCACTCTTCTCAGCTCCGTCCAACTGCTTTCTCTGACTCTTCTCTTCTCAACTCTCCTTGACTGACTCACTACTTTTCTCCGACTCATCCCAACTTCACTGCCTTTTTGGCGAGCGAACGCGGCCATTTATAGCCCCCGTGGCTTCGCTCCTTCACCTTCGACCCTTTACCTCTGGCTGGCTCCCCATTGGACAGAGGAAAAGTGGGCGTGAATGCTTTTTGATCCGCGAATCTGCATATTGCGATTATACTCCGACGCACCTGGAGGCGGGGCCAAATCGCCCCATGCTCGCTGATAGGACGGAACAGAAGTGGGCGTGAATCGTTTTTGATCCGATTTCTTCGGAAAGGCTGGTGTTTTTGCACCCGCCGCTCGGCGCGCGCCCTGCACGAGGCCAGGATCGGTGTCCACAAGCGGCGCGGGAATGGCGGTGATGCGATGGTTGCGAGAGCGAGATGTGACGGCAAGGGTCGTGGCTGTGGTTGTGAAGCGGCGTTGCGGTTGGTGGTTGTTGTGTGATGGCTCTTGAGACGTGGTAGGTGGTGGTAGTAATGGTAGTAATGGCGGCTGGTCCAAAATAAAGATAATAAAAGAAAAACGGCTATCTCGAAGGGTCGCAGCCCGAATGAATGACATTTATTCCCTCTAAACAACGGGTTTGGGCCTAACTACACATATACTTACAGAGATATCTCACCTAAGGGACCTAAATGGTGGTTTGCGAATTTCGTCAACCACAACACTACCCCCTCCCCTTTTTACAGACTCGTCCCGAGTCGTCAAATTTTCGTGTGCCATCATGTGTAGTTCTCCCCTAGTACATTTTACCTACGGATCCCTGAGTGCGACATTCATGGTATTCGTGTCCCCAAAATAAATAACCTGAGGGCTGAGTAACTACCTAAACAAACTCACTCACACGGACGACTTAAATAAAATTGCCGGTGCTAAGACAGACATGCCGGGGGCGCACTCATATGTACAGTACATCTTAACCTTAACTTACAAATTTTACACTAAACCATGGCCCAGGATCACTGAACTCTGCAAAAAGAAAGCAGTTAGCAGGGAGCCAGGCTGCTTGCATGCAGTCTCTGGCTCAAACAACGCAGGTGACAGGGAATGTGGCCGGCTGCTCACACGCAGTCCAAGGCCTTCCCTTTTGAACTGAACGCAGTGAACCACAACGGTGCATGGGCTGCACAAACGCAGTCTCCGTGCCAGCTCAAGTGGCACACACAATGAACACAACGAATGGATGGATGAATGGATGGACGCAAACACGGTGCACGGGCCGCCACTGCAGGCCCGTGTTGTAGCTGCCAACAGGGCAGTTCTCGCAGCTTGCAAACTGTTGCTTCCTGATTCTGGCGCACATGGCAATGAACAGGGGGGGGGGGGGCAAAGCAAAAATTGAACGGGGCTGGTGAACAGGGGAAGTGGGCATGGCATGGCAAAGGTGATCAGGCGAACACAGCCTGCAGAACAAGGCCGCTGCAGGCAAACACAGCCGGCAGATGAACTGGCCGGCACAGGCCTTGCAGAAAACAGCTGCAGACGATCCGGCCGGTACAGGCCTTGCAGCGCAGCAGCTGCAGCCGATCCAGCCGGCACAGGCCTTGCAGCAAAACAACAGCTGCCGATGAAGTTGGCCAGCCTCTGCCTTGCAGCAACGCAGCCAGCAGATGAAGCTGGCCAGCCTTTGCCGTTCAGTGGAGGTTGGTGGAGGGAGTGCGGTGGTGCTGGCCACTCGGAAGGCGGGCTCGGACCTACCCTACGGTCTCCCTCCCAACCTATTGCCTTTGCCTGTCACTGTCTATACCCACTCCCTTAATTTGTCAAACCCCAATTTAGCCCCAACTTAGATATATATATATTTTTTCCCCACTATAAATCGTCCCCTAACCCCCTTTATCGTCTTTGTTCGGCTAACCTATCCTGTCACCTAGCCTACTCCCAACCCCTACGTTCCCTTCCCGGAGGGGAACAAGGGAGAGCTAGCGTCCTGTGCCGAGGCCCAACGAAGCCTCAGGATGGCCTCCCCAGACTTCAGCGATCTAAACCAAAGTGGGTCCAGCGGCCCACAACGAGAGCGAGGGGATGGATGGTGCGGAGGGGTACACTTCCTATTCTACCCTATCCATTTAACTGTTAAACTACCCCGGGGCTTTCAACAAGCGCCTCTCGCTTAAACTATTGGTTCTAACAACCCAGATTCCCGTCGCCTGTGTTGGTGTCCTCACAATTTCGGGCCTCGCCCCCCAATTTTCTCTCCGTGCCCTCACACGGTCTCATGGCTGGGACACGTGGCTCCCTTTGGCAGGCACAACCCTCTGCCGAATCTCCCGCTATGGCACCCCCGGGCACTACACTGCCTCCGAGCCTACCAGCTCCCTAAACACCGGGGAGTGCCCCCCATGGCACCTCCCCTGAAACGCACACGTGGCAGGCTGGCTTCCCAGGCCCCTTATGGACCCTTGGCCTACCACGGCCGACTAGCCTGGTGCCCAGGGTACCCACTCAGCGATACTCACCTTTCGCAGCCACGCTCCCAGCCCGTCAACAGGGCTCCTGCACCCCTCCAAATGGGTTTCGAGCCTACATTCACACCAACAACAAAACAACCTCCATTTTTGAATTTAACTAACCCCCTAACTCACTCTACACTGACCCCGGGGTCCCTTGGGCGGGAGTCACTCCTCCCCCCAATCACTCATCGCACCATGCAGTCCCCATTCGCTCCATACACACAGACCCGCTGGCCTCACTCACTCACCAAGTATATGCTTCCACTTCACTCACCAACTCTTCAACACACTCACCGCTGAACTCTGCCATCCTTCTAACTACCTCCCCTAACTAACTCATGCTCCCACGTCATCCCTTAAACTAGTAGCACGTTCCTTTTAACACTACGTAGCTAAACTACGTCAACTCTACACATTCACTGTCTGTCACTGTCTTCTAAATCATAAAAATCATTTTATTTCCCAACCTAAATCTGGCTACAATCCCTCTAACTAATCCATTCCACGGGCTCCATGAGGACTTACCCCTGCTCCATGGAGCCGGTCTAACGAAGCTAACCCTTCCCCCTAACTAGTTTCCATCCTGTGCCCAGGTAAGGGGGTCTTCCACCCCTTGCCCAGGAATCCTGTGCACCCGAAAGTGAGGCTTGTTTTTTATTTTATTTTTTTACATGCGCATCACCAGCGCGGCAACTCACAGCTCGCTCACTTTGCACCTGCCCGTGACGTCATGCAGCTGCACGTGTACCTCGTCCCTCCTTGGACGGTACCATCCGGCAGGGATACCCCTCCTGCCGGATTCCAACCCCGCGTGCAGCCATGACGTCACCGTGCGCATAAAAAAAAACAAGCCCCACGTCTCGAGGGGTTCCCCACGCGAACACATGTGCTTTGCCCGTTGGAGCTTAACACACACGATCGCGTGGAGAACCCGTCCGGTCCAAATCCGTAATCCTGCCTAAACTTTGTCCGTCCGCGGGATCGGCAAATCCACCGCTGGCGTTTCCGGACCGGGACTTCACTCTCGCAAGCGAGCACGTGGGGACCTCGTGCGTTGCACAGCACGGACCTCGGGCTCGCTGCTAGGTGAACCCGGCACGGTCCCCGAAACAACTACAGCCGCTACTCGGCTTTCTTTCTTCTGTCGCCGTCGTCGTCGCCATTCAACACACACACTCCCGCGTGTTACGACGCTAACACACCTCACCATTAAACTCGCACCGGGAGACGCGGCTGCATGTTCACACATGCCGACCGACATCTCCCTCACACACAGCGGCCTTGCACACGCTGTCTCTCTCACACTCGGCCGCTCACTCACGCATGCCATTTCCCTTGCACACGTGGCTCCACTCACTCGCGGCCTTTCACTCACACGTGCCATTTCCCTCACACAAACCATACTACTCACACACGCGGGGGCACTCATCCGCGGTGCCTCACTCATACACCGTTCCTCACTCACACACGCGGGGGCACTCATCCGCGGTGCCTCACTCATACACCGTGCCTCACTCACACACGGCGTGCTGGGAAGCACGATCTTCTGCACACTTACCACCACACCACTCACACACGGGGTCGCTTCCACACACGGGGTCTTTGTCACCCACCCGGTCGCTCTCACACACGCCCTTGCACCCGCGCTATGCGTGCGTTGCAGCACGCATTTCGCCACACTCGTGAACACACACCTCGACACCACACACACCGGGACAACCACACTGGGGATTCGTGTCCCCAGTGGGACCACTGGGGATTCGGGCCTCTATACCCCCCAAGCTCGGCGTGCACCCGTCCACAGCACTCCTCCCCTCGAACTCGCAAAGCACGACCGAACTCACCTGGTCGTGACTCGCCTCAAGGGGGCATACTCCCTCCCCTCGTTCCTGGAGGAGGCCATCCAGCTGCTCGCACTGGGTCCCTACACGCTCCGCGAGCTCACCCTCACTATCCTCCACTACCTCCGTGTGTGTGTGTACGTCTCTAGCCTTGTCATTATCATGCAGTCTCTCCTCTATTTTTTCTGTCTCCCGTGTCTCTATACATTTATAAGTTTCTGTTGTCCCCTCCTGTCTATTAGTCTCTGCTTCTTTCTGGCGTCTTTCCCTTATCTTTATGTAGGTCAACCATGCTTTCTACTTAAGTCGCTCCCGTCCTTCCCTGTTTTTCACTCCTTGCTCTTTCACGATCTCCACGTACCTCCTCCTTGCTTTCCGTATTAATTGTTCTTTTCTCTCCCTCCCAATTACTTTCACCTCGTCTCTTATCTCCCTCGTGCACGTCTCCGTCACGCTTCTCGCCCAATACGTCCCCCGAATTATTTTTTCCTTACCCGCCTCCACCGCGGGCCCGACACCGTTGCACTCCCTCCCAGCTCGTTCGCTCCCACACGTGGCGTCGCCATTTTGAGCTCCACTGTCGTCGCCTCCATGCCCGCCTGCAGGCTTCGGCCTATTTTCTGCATCTCACCCCGCAGCTCTTTCATTTCTTCCTTCATTTTGAGTGCGTTTGTTTCCATTTTCGTTTTCATTTCGTTCATTTGCTTGTTCATGCCTTTTATTTCGTTTTTCATTTCATTTGTGTTTGTATCCATTTTCCTCATCAATGCCTCAAACATTTCCATCGTCCGATCTGTGGGCGAATTCGCACGTGGGGGCCGTTTGTCCGCCACCCCAGCCACTGCGCCCATTTCAAACTCTGGGTTCAGTTGGGGGAGTTCATGTTCCTGCACAACCAACATTTCCTGCATGGGGTTTTCATCCTGGACCATGGATTCTACACATTCTAAATCCATTTCTAATACCCCCGGCTCCCGCTCGCCTTGAGACGCCATCTTATTTCTCGTAAAAGGTTAATTTGAATCGCTCGTAATTTGGAGGGAATCGGGGGTCGCTCGTCTCACCCCTGGACCGATTCCCGTGAATTTAGCTGGAGACAGGAGAGCCCGTTTTCCCGTTCTCCGATACCAGTGCCGCGAGGAGGGCGATGAGTTTATATCCCACTCCTGACACCAGTGTTGCGGATTCGCGCCCGCCGGCGTGCGAACGGCCACGTAATTCGAATCGCGGCACGTCGCCCACCGGACGGACAATCACGTCGTGACCCTCTCGGACTAACGCCGGGAACTAGTCACGGGTGGGTCTTTCGGCCTCACCACGATCATGCCAATCGGCCCCCCGCGTGGGATAGGGTTGCTCGCCAAATTCGACCTACCTAAGTACCCACACGGAGGGTAGACCGGGCGATTTCACCTCGCCGCAGGTCGACTTCGGACACGGGCCACTTTAAGCGACCCGTTCCGTACTATCGGGATAACCGAGCGGTGTTATCGTCAACCTCGACGGTTCGATTAATTATTGGGCGTATTTAGCCCACGACCAACCCTTTACGTGAAGTAAGATGGAGATTCAATAAAAGAAAAGACGAAGCGAAACGGGAGAAACAGTTCAACATAAAGCACATTTATTCCGCGGCAAACGGAAAGCACACATATACAATTATACACCAAAAGCAAATGTAAAAATAAAAGAAACACACAATTCTGCATGAAAAGCAAATGCAACAGTGCAGATCTAACCGACTAGCGAGCACACGGCAACACTTATACAGTTTTACTTCACAGACGGCGCCGACAACACATATACTCAAAGCAAAAGAAAAAGGGACCACCCTCAACGATGAGGGGGGGCAGACGGGCCTGGGGCCGAGACCGCGTCGAGCCTACCCGTCTGGTGATGAGCCGCAAAATGGCGGTGGCGCCCCGACTCCGCGGGCCTCGCTGGCACTGCCTGGAAATGGGGTGGGAAGGGGGCCCCCTTCTCACACTATCTCAGCGCAGGGGGAAACAGGAGGGGGTTGTTGATGCTCGGGGGAATGAGGATATATCGCTGGCTTTGGTCCCGCGACGAGCGTCTCCACCGCGACCTCGGTCGCGTTACCGGCCTCCCCTCCCCGCAGCTCCCCGACTCTGACACGAGAGCCCTCTCGACTGCCTTCTCCGCCGCCACCTCTCCAACTCTCCCACTCTCCACTCTTCTCAGCTCCGTCCAACTGCTTTCTCTGACTCTTCTCTTCTCAACTCTCCTTGACTGACTCACTACTTTTCTCCGACTCTTCCCAACTCCACTGCCTTTTTGGCGAGCGAACGCGGCCCTTTATAGCCCCCGTGGCTTCGCTCCTTCACCTTCGACCCTTTACATCTGGCTGGCTCCCCATTGGACAGAGGAAAAGTAGGCGTGAATGCTTTTTGATCCGCGAATCTGCATATTGCAATTATACTCCGACGCACCTGGAGGCGGGGCCAAATCGCCCCATGCTCGCTGATAGGACGGAACAGAAGTGGGCGTGAATCGTTTTTGATCCGATTTCTTCGGAAAGGCTGGTGTTTTTGCACCCGCCGCTCGGCGCGCGCCCTGCACGAGTCCAGGATCGGTGTCCACAAGCGGCGCGGGAATGGCGGTGATGCGATGGTTGCGAGAGCGAGATGTGACGGCAAGGGTCGTGGCTGTGGTTGTGAAGCGGCGTTGCGGTTGGTGGTTGTTGTGTGATGGCTGTTGAGACGTGGTTGGTGGTGGTAGTAATGGCGGCTGGTCCAAAATAAAGATAGTAAAAAAAAAACGGCTATCTAGAAGGGTCGCAGCCCGAATGAAAGACATTTATTCCCTCTAAACAACGGGTTTGGGCCTAACTACACATATACTTACAGAGATATCTCACCTAAGGGACCTGAATGGTGGTTTGCGAATTTCGTCAACCACAACAATATACTTTATGGCACCCCGAACACCACCGTTTCTGTGGGTGTCTGCGCATGTGCCCTGAGCATTCTGGGGCGGATTACGTCGTTTTGATAGTTGCGCATTCCACCATATTTACACACATAATAAATTAATACCCTTCAGTGCAACAAAAGCTGAAAGGCTTACCCGATCAGAGGTAGATACATCACTTGTGGCAGATTCCTCGTCTTGGTAGAATTGGGATGCAAGACATAATCGTCGCAAGTCTCCCATCATAATTTATTCTGCAGAAAAAGAAAAAAAAATTAAGTCTTGCCTTCTTATGATGAAGTTATCAAATGATATCGTGACACATCATGCATTTTCTCTCACCAGCAAAAGTAAACGTCCCAGTGACGGAAAAAGTTTAAGTTAATGAATCAATTTAAATTATTTCATGGACTTTAAAAAGGTTCATTGTGTTGCATTCTTGGTTTAACTCAGAGCCAAAGTTCTGGGATATTTATACCGTTCACAGGGAAATGGTGGTGAAACATAAAGAGGGCAATTTTTTTTATTGCGTGTTCCTCCCTGAAGATATTTATTAAATCGACTTAAATCCAGATGTTCATGTTAATTTTAAAGATTACTGAAAGGGACAATAAAGTGACTGACCACACTGCATCAGGAAAAGTGAATTGAAAATGCAAAATAACCAATCAGCAGCTTTTCAAACGCAGCGTTAATATTGCCCGCTGTAAACGGGAGACAGACGAATGAAGTGGCAAACAGCACAGTTCGCAATATGTCTGTATGAAACATATATTAGTCTTTTTTAATGGCCCAAATTATTCCCGCACAGTATCTGTTACAGTTTAAACACACAGAGTATCTGGTACAGTTTAAACACACAGAGTATCTGGTACAGTTTAAACACACAGAGTATCTGGTACAGTTTAAACAAAGAGTATCTGGTACAGTTTAAACACACAGTATCTGGTACAGTTTAAACACAGTATCTGGTGCAGTTTAAATATACAGTATCTGGTACAGTTTAAACACAGTATCTGGTACAGATTAAACACACAGCATCTTGTACAGTTTAAACACACAGCATCTGGTACAGTTTAAACACACAGTATCTGGTACAGTAAAAACACACAGTATCTGGTACAGTAAAAACACACAGTATCTGGTACAGTTTAAACACACAGTATGTGGTACAGTTTAAACACACAGTACGTGGTACAGTGGAAACAAAAAATGTATCTGGTACAGTTTAAACACACAGTATCTGGTACAGTTTAAACACACAGTATGTGGTACAGTTTAAACACACAGTGTCTGGTACAGTTAAAACACACAGAGTATCTGTTACAGTTTAAACACACAGTATCTGGTACAGTTTAAACACACAGAGTATCTGGTAGAGTTTAAACACACAGAGTATCTGGTACAGTTTAAACACACAGAGTATCTGGTACAGTTTAAACACACAGAGTATCTGGTACAGTTTAAACACACAGAGTATCTGGTACAGTTTAAACACACAGAGTATCTGGTACAGTTTAAACACACAGAGTATCTGGTACAGTTTAAACACACAGAGTATCTGGTACAGTTTAAACACACAGAGTATCTGGTACAGTTTAAACACACAGAGTATCTGGTACAGTTTAAACACACACAGTATCTGGTACAGTTTAAACACACAGAGTATCTGGTACAGTTTAAACACACAGAGTATCTGGTACAGTTTAAACACACAGAGTATCTGGTACAGTTTAAACACACAGAGTATCTGGTACAGTTTAAACACACAGAGTGTCTGGTACAGTTTAAACACACAGAGTATCTGGTACAGTTTAAACACACAGAGGATCTGGTACAGTTTAAACAAACAGAGTATCTGGTACAGTTTAAACACACAGTGTCTGGTACAGTTAAAACACACAGAGTATCTGGTACAGTTTAAACACACAGAGTATCTGGTACAGTTTAAACACACAGAGTATCTGGTACAGTTTAAACACACAGAGTATCTGGTACAGTTTAAACACACAGAGTATCTGGTACAGTTTAAACACACAGAGTATCTGGTACAGTTTAAACACACAGAGTATCTGGTACAGTTTAAACACACAGAGTATCTGGTACAGTTTAAACACACAGAGTATCTGGTACAGTTTAAACACACAGAGTATCTGGTACAGTTTAAACACACAGAGTATCTGGTACAGTTTAAACACACAGAGTATCTGGTACAGTTTAAACACACAGAGTATCTGGTACAGTTTAAACACACAGAGTATCTGGTACAGTTTAAACACACAGAGTATCTGGTACAGTTTAAACACACAGAGTATCTGGTACAGTTTAAACACACAGAGTATCTGGTACAGTTTAAACACACAGAGTATCTGGTACAGTTTAAACACACAGAGTATCTGGTACAGTTTAAACACACAGAGTATCTGGTACAGTTTAAACACACAGAGTATCTGGTACAGTTTAAACACACACAGAGTATCTGGTACAGTTTAAACACACACAGTATCTGGTACAGTTTAAACACACAGAGTATCTGGTACAGTTTAAACACACAGAGTATCTGGTACAGTTTAAACACACAGAGTATCTGGTACAGTTTAAACACACAGAGTATCTGGTACAGTTTAAACACACAGAGTATCTGGTACAGTTTAAACACACAGAGTATCTGGTACAGTTTAAACACACAGAGTATCTGGTACAGTTTAAACACACAGAGTATCTGGTACAGTTTAAACACACAGAGTATCTGGTACAGTTTAAACACACACAGTATCTGGTACAGTTTAAACACACAGAGTATCTGGTACAGTTTAAACACACAGAGTATCTGGTACAGTTTAAACACACAGAGTATCTGGTACAGTTTAAACACACAGAGTATCTGGTACAGTTTAAACACACAGAGTATCTGGTACAGTTTAAACACACACAGTATCTGGTACAGTTTAAACACACAGAGTATCTGGTACAGTTTAAACACACAGAGTATCTGGTACAGTTTAAACACACAGAGTATCTGGTACAGTTTAAACACACAGAGTATCTGGTACAGTTTAAACACACAGAGTATCTGGTACAGTTTAAACACACAGAGTATCTGGTACAGTTTAAACACACAGAGTATCTGGTACAGTTTAAACACACAGAGTATCTGGTACAGTTTAAACACACAGAGTATCTGGTACAGTTTAAACACACAGAGTATCTGGTACAGTTTAAACACACAGAGTATCTGGTACAGTTTAAACACACAGAGTATCTGGTACAGTTTAAACACACAGAGTATCTGGTACAGTTTAAACACACAGAGTATCTGGTACAGTTTAAACACACAGAGTATCTGGTACAGTTTAAACACACAGTACGTGGTACAGTTTAAACACACAGTATGTGGTACAGTTTAAACACACAGTACGTGGTACAGTTTAAACACAGTATCTGGTACAGTTTAAACACACAGTATGTGGTACAGTTTAAACACACAGTATCTGGTACAGTTTAAACACACAGTACGTGGTACAGTTTAAACACACAGAATATCTGGTACAGTTTAAACACACAGAGTATCTGGTACAGTTTAAACACACAGAGTATCTGGTACAGTTTAAACACACACAGTATCTGGTACAGTTTAAACACACAGAGTATCTGGTACAGTTTAAACACACACAGTATCTGGTACAGTTTAAACACACAGAGTATCTGGTACAGTTTAAACACACAGAGTATCTGGTACAGTTTAAACACACAGAATATCTGGTACAGTTTAAACACACAGAGTATCTGGTACAGTTTAAACACACAGAGTATCTGGTACAGTTTAAACACACAGAGTATCTGGTACAGTTTAAACACACAGAATATCTGGTACAGTTTAAACACACAGAGTATCTGGTACAGTTTAAACACACACAGTATCTGGTACAGTTTAAACACACAGAATATCTGGTACAGTTTAAACACACAGAGTATCTGGTACAGTTTAAACACACAGAGTATCTGGTACAGTTTAAACACACAGAGTATCTGGTACAGTTTAAACACACAGAGTATCTGGTACAGTTTAAACACACAGAGTATCTGGTACAGTTTAAACACACACAGTATCTGGTACAGTTTAAACACACAGTATGTGGTAGTTTAAACACACAGTGTCTGGTACAGTTAAAACACACAGTATCTGGTACAGTTTAAACACACAGTATGTGGTACAGTTTAAACACACAGAGTATCTGGTACAGTTTAAACACACAGAGTATCTGGTACAGTTTAAACACACAGAGTATCTGGTACAGTTTAAACACACAGAGTATCTGGTACAGTTTAAACACACACAGTATCTGGTACAGTTTAAACACACAGTATCTGGGACAGTTTAAACACACACAGTATCTGGTACAGTTTAAACACACAGAGTATCTGGTACAGTTTAAACACACAGAATATCTGGTACAGTTTAAACACACAGAGTATCTGGTACAGTTTAAACACACAGTATGTGGTACAGTTTAAACACACAGTGTCTGGTACAGTTTAAACACACAGAGTATCTGGTACAGTTTAAACACACAGAGTATCTGGTACAGTTTAAACACACAGAGTATCTGGTACAGTTTAAACACACAGTACGTGGTACAGTTTAAACACACAGTATCTGGTACAGTTTAAACACACAGTATGTGGTACAGTTTAAACACACAGTATGTGGTACAGTTTAAACACACAGTATCTGGTACAGTTTAAACACACAGTATCTGGTACAGTTTAAACACACAGTATGTGGTACAGTTTAAACACACAGTGTCTGGTACAGTTTAAACACACAGAGTATCTGGTACAGTTTAAACACACAGTACGTGGTACAGTTTAAACACACAGAGTATCTGGTACAGTTTAAACACACAGTACCTGGTACAGTTTAAACACACAGTACGTGGTACAGTTTAAACACACAGTACGTGGTACAGTTTAAACACACAGTACGTGGTACAGTTTAAACACACAGAGTATCTGGTACAGTTTAAACACACAGTATCTGGTACAGTTTAAACACACAGAGTATCTGGTACAGTTTAAACACACAGAGTATCTGGTACAGTTTAAACACACACAGTATCTGGTACAGTTTAAACACACAGAGTATCTGGTACAGTTTAAACACACAGAGTATCTGGTACAGTTTAAACACACAGAGTATCTGGTACAGTTTAAACACACAGAGTATCTGGTACAGTTTAAACACACAGAGTATCTGGTACAGTTTAAACACACAGAGTATCTGGTACAGTTTAAACACACAGAGTATCTGGTACAGTTTAAACACACAGAGTATCTGGTACAGTTTAAACACACAGAGTATCTGGTACAGTTTAAACACACACAGTATCTGGTACAGTTTAAACACACAGAGTATCTGGTACAGTTTAAACACACAGAGTATCTGGTACAGTTTAAACACACAGAGTATCTGGTACAGTTTAAACACACAGAGTATCTGGTACAGTTTAAACACACAGAGTATCTGGTACAGTTTAAACACACAGAGTATCTGGTACAGTTTAAACACACAGAGTATCTGGTACAGTTTAAACACACAGAGTATCTGGTACAGTTTAAACACACAGAGTATCTGGTACAGTTTAAACACACAGAGTATCTGGTACAGTTTAAACACACAGAGTATCTGGTACAGTTTAAACACACACAGTATCTGGTACAGTTTAAACACACAGAGTATCTGGTACAGTTTAAACACACAGAGTATCTGGTACAGTTTAAACACACAGAGTATCTGGTACAGTTTAAACACACACAGTATCTGGTACAGTTTAAACACACACAGTATCTGGTACAGTTTAAACACACAGAGTATCTGGTACAGTTTAAACACACAGAGTATCTGGTACAGTTTAAACACACACAGTATCTGGTACAGTTTAAACACACAGAGTATCTGGTACAGTTTAAACACACAGAGTATCTGGTACAGTTTAAACACACACAGTATCTGGTACAGTTTAAACACACAGTATCTGGTACAGTTTAAACACACAGAATATCTGGTACAGTTTAAACACACAGAGTATCTGGTACAGTTTAAACACACAGAGTATCTGGTACAGTTTAAACACACAGAGTATCTGGTACAGTTTAAACACACAGAGTATCTGGTACAGTTTAAACACACACAGTATCTGGTACAGTTTAAACACACACAGTATCTGGTACAGTTTAAACACACAGAGTATCTGGTACAGTTTAAACACACAGTATCTGGTACAGTTTAAACACACAGAGTATCTGGTACAGTTTAAACACACAGAGTATCTGGTACAGTTTAAACACACAGAGTATCTGGTACAGTTTAAACACACAGAGTATCTGGTACAGTTTAAACACACAGAGTATCTGGTACAGTTTAAACACACAGAGTATCTGGTACAGTTTAAACACACACAGTATCTGGTACAGTTTAAACACACAGTATGTGGTACAGTTTAAACACACAGAGTATCTGGTACAGTTTAAACACACAGTATCTGGTACAGTTTAAACACACAGTATGTGGTAGTTTAAACACACAGTGTCTGGTACAGTTAAAACACACAGTATCTGGTACAGTTTAAACACACAGAGTATCTGGTACAGTTTAAACACACAGTACGTGGTACAGTTTAAACACACAGTACCTGGTACAGTTTAAACACACAGTAGGTGGTACAGTTTAAACACACAGAATATCTGGTACAGTTTAAACACACAGAGTATCTGGTACAGTTTAAACACACAGAGTATCTGGTACAGTTTAAACACACAGAGTATCTGGTACAGTTTAAACACACACAGTATCTGGTACAGTTTAAACACACAGAATATCTGGTACAGTTTAAACACACAGAGTATCTGGTACAGTTTAAACACACACAGTATCTGGTACAGTTTAAACACACAGTATCTGGTACAGTTTAAACACAGAATATCTGGTACAGTTTAAACACACAGAGTATCTGGTACAGTTTAAACACACAGAATATCTGGTACAGTTTAAACACACAGAGTATCTGGTACAGTTTAAACACACAGAGTATCTGGTACAGTTTAAACACACACAGTATCTGGTACAGTTTAAACACACACAGTATCTGGTACAGTTTAAACACACAGAGTATCTGGTACAGTTTAAACACACAGAATATCTGGTACAGTTTAAACACACAGAGTATCTGGTACAGTTTAAACACACAGAGTATCTGGTACAGTTTAAACACACAGAGTATCTGGTACAGTTTAAACACACACAGTATCTGGTACAGTTTCAACACACAGAGTATCTGGTACAGTAAAACACACACAGTATCTGGTACAGTTTAAACACACAGAATATCTGGTACAGTTTAAACACACAGAGTATCTGGTAGTTTAAACACACACAGTATCTGGTACAGTTTAAACACACAGTATGTGGTACAGTTTAAACACACAGTACGTGGTACAGTGGAAACAAAAAATGTATCTGGTACAGTTTAAACACACAGTATCTGGTACAGTTTAAACACACAGTATGTGGTACAGTTTAAACACACAGTATGTGGTACAGTTTAAACACACAGTGTCTGGTACAGTTAAAACACACAGTATCTGGTACAGTTTAAACACACAGAGTATCTGGTAGAGTTTAAACATATAGTATCTGGTACAGTTTAAACACACAGAGTATCTGGTACAGTTTAAACACACAGAGTATCTGGTACAGTTTAAACACACAGTACGTGGTACAGTTTAAACACACAGTATGTGGTACAGTTTAAACACACAGTACGTGGTACAGTGGAAACAAAAAATGTATCTGGTACAGTTTAAACACACAGTATCTGGTACAGTTTAAACACACAGTATGTGGTAGTTTAAACACACAGTGTCTGGTGCAGTTAAAACACACAGTATCTGGTACAGTTTAAACACACAGAGTATCTGGTACAGTTTAAACACACAGTACGTGGTACAGTTTAAACACACAGAGTATCTGGTACAGTTTAAACACACAGAGTATCTGGTACAGTTTAAACACACAGAGTATCTGGTACAGTTTAAACACACAGAGTATCTGGTACAGTTTAAACACACAGAGTATCTGGTACAGTTTAAACACACAGAGTATCTGGTACAGTTTAAACACACACAGTATCTGGTACAGTTTAAACACACAGAGTATCTGGTACAGTTTAAACACACAGAGTATCTGGTACAGTTTAAACACACAGAGTATCTGGTACAGTTTAAACACACACAGTATCTGGTACAGTTTAAACACACAGAGTATCTGGTACAGTTTAAACACAGAGTATCTGGTACAGTTTAAACACACACAGTATCTGGTACAGTTTAAACACACACAGTATCTGGTACAGTTTAAACACACAGAGTATCTGGTACAGTTTAAACACACAGAGTATCTGGTACAGTTTAAACACACAGAGTATCTGGTACAGTTTAAACACACAGTATCTGGTACAGTTTAAACACACACAGTATCTGGTACAGTTTAAACACACAGAGTATCTGGTACAGTTTAAACACACAGAGTATCTGGTACAGTTTAAACACACAGTATCTGGTACAGTTTAAACACACAGAATATCTGGTACAGTTTAAACACACAGAGTATCTGGTACAGTTTAAACACACAGAGTATCTGGTACAGTTTAAACACACAGAGTATCTGGTACAGTTTAAACACACAGAGTATCTGGTACAGTTTAAACACACACAGTATCTGGTACAGTTTAAACACACAGAGTATCTGGTACAGTTTAAACACACAGAGTATCTGGTACAGTTTAAACACACAGAGTATCTGGTACAGTTTAAACACACACAGTATCTGGTACAGTTTAAACACACAGAGTATCTGGTACAGTTTAAACACACAGAGTATCTGGTACAGTTTAAACACACAGAATCTGGTACAGTTTAAACACACAGAATATCTGGTACAGTTTAAACACACAGAGTATCTGGTACAGTTTAAACACACACAGTATCTGGTACAGTTTAAACACACAGTATCTGGTACAGTTTAAACACACAGAGTATCTGGTACAGTTTAAACACACAGAGTATCTGGTACAGTTTAAACACACAGAGTATCTGGTACAGTTTAAACACACAGAGTATCTGGTACAGTTTAAACACACAGAGTATCTGGTACAGTTTAAACACACAGAGTATCTGGTACAGTTTAAACACACACAGTATCTGGTACAGTTTAAACACACAGAGTATCTGGTACAGTTTAAACACACAGAGTATCTGGTACAGTTTAAACACACAGAGTATCTGGTACAGTTTAAACACACAGTATCTGGTACAGTTTAAACACACAGAGTATCTGGTACAGTTTAAACACACAGAGTATCTGGTACAGTTTAAACACACACAGTATCTGGTACAGTTTAAACACACAGAGTATCTGGTACAGTTTAAACACACAGAGTATCTGGTACAGTTTAAACACACAGAGTATCTGGTACAGTTTAAACACACAGAGTATCTGGTACAGTTTAAACACACAGAGTATCTGGTACAGTTTAAACACAGAGTATCTGGTACAGTTTAAACACACAGAGTATCTGGTACAGTTTAAACACACAGAGTATCTGGTACAGTTTAAACACACAGAGTATCTGGTACAGTTTAAACACACAGAGTATCTGGTACAGTTTAAACACACACAGTATCTGGTACAGTTTAAACACACAGAGTATCTGGTACAGTTTAAACACACAGAGTATCTGGTACAGTTTAAACACACACAGTATCTGGTACAGTTTAAACACACAGAGTATCTGGTACAGTTTAAACACACAGAGTATCTGGTACAGTTTAAACACACAGAATATCTGGTACAGTTTAAACACACAGTATCTGGTACAGTTTAAACACACAGTATGTGGTACAGTTTAAACACACAGAGTATCTGGTACAGTTTAAACACACAGAGTATCTGGTACAGTTTAAACACACAGAGTATCTGGTACAGTTTAAACACACAGTACCTGGTACAGTTTAAACACACAGAGTATCTGGTACAGTTTAAACACACAGAGTATCTGGTACAGTTTAAACACACAGAGTATCTGGTACAGTTTAAACACACAGAGTATCTGGTACAGTTTAAACACACAGAGTATCTGGTACAGTTTAAACACACAGAGTATCTGGTACAGTTTAAACACACAGAGTATCTGGTACAGTTTAAACACACAGAATATCTGGTACAGTTTAAACACACAGTATCTGGTACAGTTTAAACACACAGTATGTGGTACAGTTTAAACACACAGAGTATCTGGTACAGTTTAAACACACAGAGTATCTGGTACAGTTTAAACACACAGAGTATCTGGTACAGTTTAAACACACAGAGTATCTGGTACAGTTTAAACACACAGAGTATCTGGTACAGTTTAAACACACAGAGTATCTGGTACAGTTTAAACACACAGAGTATCTGGTACAGTTTAAACACACACAGTATCTGGTACAGTTTAAACACACAGAGTATCTGGTACAGTTTAAACACACAGAGTATCTGGTACAGTTTAAACACACAGAGTATCTGGTACAGTTTAAACACACACAGTATCTGGTACAGTTTAAACACACAGAGTATCTGGTACAGTTTAAACACACAGAGTATCTGGTACAGTTTAAACACACAGAGTATCTGGTACAGTTTAAACACACAGAATATCTGGTACAGTTTAAACACAGAGTATCTGGTACAGTTTAAACACACACAGTATCTGGTACAGTTTAAACACACAGAATATCTGGTACAGTTTAAACACACAGTATCTGGTACAGTTTAAACACACAGAGTATCTGGTACAGTTTAAACACACAGTACGTGGTACAGTTTAAACACACAGAATATCTGGTACAGTTTAAACACACAGAGTATCTGTTACAGTTTAAACACACAGTACGTGGTACAGTTTAAAAACACAGAGTATCTGGTACAGTTTAAACACACAGTATCTGGTACAGTTTAAACACACAGTATGTGGTACAGTTTAAACACACAGAGTATCTGGTACAGTTTAAACACACACAGTATCTGGTACAGTTTAAACACACAGAGTATCTGGTACAGTTTAAACACACAGAGTATCTGGTACAGTTTAAACACACAGAGTATCTGGTACAGTTTAAACACACAGAGTATCTGGTACAGTTTAAACACACAGAGTATCTGGTACAGTTTAAACACACAGAGTATCTGGTACAGTTTAAACACACAGAGTATCTGGTACAGTTTAAACACACAGAGTATCTGGTACAGTTTAAACACACAGAGTATCTGGTACAGTTTAAACACACAGAGTATCTGGTACAGTTTAAACACACAGAGTATCTGGTACAGTTTAAACACACAGAGTATCTGGTACAGTTTAAACACACAGAGTATCTGGTACAGTTTAAACACACAGAGTATCTGGTACAGTTTAAACACACAGAGTATCTGGTACAGTTTAAACACACACAGTATCTGGTACAGTTTAAACACACAGAGTATCTGGTACAGTTTAAACACACAGAGTATCTGGTACAGTTTAAACACACAGAATATCTGGTACAGTTTAAACACACAGAGTATCTGGTACAGTTTAAACACACAGAGTATCTGGTACAGTTTAAACACACAGAGTATCTGGTACAGTTTAAACACACACAGTATCTGGTACAGTTTAAACACACAGAGTATCTGGTACAGTTTAAACACACAGAGTATCTGGTACAGTTTAAACACACAGAGTATCTGGTACAGTTTAAACACACAGAGTATCTGGTACAGTTTAAACACACAGAGTATCTGGTACAGTTTAAACACACAGAGTATCTGGTACAGTTTAAACACACAGAGTATCTGGTACAGTTTAAACACACACAGTATCTGGTACAGTTTAAACACACAGAGTATCTGGTACAGTTTAAACACACACAGTATCTGGTACAGTTTAAACACACACAGTATCTGGTACAGTTTAAACACACAGAGTATCTGGTACAGTTTAAACACACAGTATCTGGTACAGTTTAAACACACAGTATGTGGTACAGTTTAAACACACAGTACGTGGTACAGTGGAAACACACAGTATGTGGTACAGTTTAAACACACAGTATGTGGTACAGTTTAAACACACAGTGTCTGTTACAGTTAAAACACACAGTATCTGGTACAGTTTAAACACACAGAGTATCTGGTAGAGTTTAAACATACAGTATCTGGTACAGTTTAAACACACAGAGTATCTGGTACAGTTTAAACACACAGAGTATCTGGTACAGTTTAAACACACAGTATGTGGTACAGTTTAAACACACAGTATGTGGTACAGTTTAAACACACAGTACGTGGTACAGTTTAAACACAGTATCTGGTACAGTTTAAACACACAGTATGTGGTACAGTTTAAACACACAGTATCTGGTACAGTTTAAACACACACAGTATCTGGTACAGTTTAAACACACAGTACGTGGTACAGTTTAAACACACAGAATATCTGGTACAGTTTAAACACACAGAGTATCTGTTACAGTTTAAACACACAGTACGTGGTACAGTTTAAACACACAGAGTATCTGGTACAGTTTAAACACACAGAGTATCTGGTACAGTTTAAACACACACAGTATCTGGTACAGTTTAAACACACAGAGTATCTGGTACAGTTTAAACACACACAGTATCTGGTACAGTTTAAACACACAGAGTATCTGGTACAGTTTAAACACACAGAGTATCTGGTACAGTTTAAACACACAGAGTATCTGGTACAGTTTAAACACACAGAGTATCTGGTACAGTTTAAACACACAGAGTATCTGGTACAGTTTAAACACACAGAGTATCTGGTACAGTTTAAACACACACAGTATCTGGTACAGTTTAAACACACAGAGTATCTGGTACAGTTTAAACACACAGAGTATCTGGTACAGTTTAAACACACAGAATATCTGGTACAGTTTAAACACACAGAGTATCTGGTACAGTTTAAACACACAGAGTATCTGGTACAGTTTAAACACACAGAGTATCTGGTACAGTTTAAACACACAGAGTATCTGGTACAGTTTAAACACACAGAATATCTGGTACAGTTTAAACACACAGAGTATCTGGTACAGTTTAAACACACAGAGTATCTGGTACAGTTTAAACACACACAGTATCTGGTACAGTTTAAACACACAGAGTATCTGGTACAGTTTAAACACAGAGTATCTGGTACAGTTTAAACACACACAGTATCTGGTACAGTTTAAACACACAGTATCTGGTACAGTTTAAACACACAGAGTATCTGGTACAGTTTAAACACACAGAGTATCTGGTACAGTTTAAACACACAGAGTATCTGGTACAGTTTAAACACACACAGTATCTGGTACAGTTTAAACACACAGAGTATCTGGTACAGTTTAAACACACACAGTATCTGGTACAGTTTAAACACACAAAGTATCTGGTACAGTTTAAACACACAGAGTATCTGGTACAGTTTAAACACACAGAATATCTGGTACAGTTTAAACACACAGAGTATCTGGTACAGTTTAAACACACAGAGTATCTGGTACAGTTTAAACACACACAGTATCTGGTACAGTTTAAACACACAGAGTATCTGGTACAGTTTAAACACACACAGTATCTGGTACAGTTTAAACACACAGAGTATCTGGTACAGTTTAATCACACAGAGTATCTGGTACAGTTTAAACACACAGAATATCTGGTACAGTTTAAACACACAGAGTATCTGGTACAGTTTAAACACACAGAGTATCTGGTACAGTTTAAACACACAGAATATCTGGTACAGTTTAAACACACAGAGTATCTGGTACAGTTTAAACACACAGAGTATCTTGTACAGTTTAAACACACACAGTATCTGGTACAGTTTAAACACACAGAGTATCTGGTACAGTTTAAACACACAGAGTATCTGGTACAGTTTAAACACACAGAATATCTGGTGCAGTTTAAACACACAGAATATCTGGTACAGTTTAAACACACAGAGTATCTGGCACAGTTTAAACACACAGTATGTGGTACAGTTTAAACACACAGTACGTGGTACAGTTTAAACACAGTATCTGGTACAGTTTAAACACACAGTATGTGGTACAGTTTAAACACACAGTATCTGGTACAGTTTAAACACACAGAGTATCTGGTACAGTTTAAACACACAGAATATCTGGTACAGTTTAAACACACAGAGTATCTGGTACAGTTTAAACACACAGAGTATCTGGTACAGTTTAAACACACAGAGTATCTGGTACAGTTTAAACACACACAGTATCTGGTACAGTTTAAACACACAGAGTATCTGGTACAGTTTAAACACACAGAATATCTGGTACAGTTTAAACACACAGAGTATCTGGTACAGTTTAAACACACACAGTATCTGGTACAGTTTAAACACACAGAGTATCTGGTACAGTTTAAACACACAGAGTATCTGGTACAGTTTAAACACACAGAATATCTGGTACAGTTTAAACACACAGAGTATCTGGTACAGTTTAAACACACAGAGTATCTGGTACAGTTTAAACACACAGAGTATCTGGTACAGTTTAAACACACAGAGTATCTGGTACAGTTTAAACACACAGAGTATCTGGTACAGTTTAAACACACACAGTATCTGGTACAGTTTAAACACACAGAATATCTGGTACAGTTTAAACACACAGAGTATCTGGTACAGTTTAAACACACAGAGTATCTGGTACAGTTTAAACACACAGAGTATCTGGTACAGTTTAAACACACAGAATATCTGGTGCAGTTTAAACACACAGAATATCTGGTACAGTTTAAACACACAGAGTATCTGGCACAGTTTAAACACACAGTATGTGGTACAGTTTAAACACACAGTACGTGGTACAGTTTAAACACAGTATCTGGTACAGTTTAAACACACAGTATGTGGTACAGTTTAAACACAGTATCTGGTACAGTTTAAACACAGTATCTGGTACAGTTTAAACACACAGCATCTGGTACAGTTTAAACACACAGTATCTGGTACAGTAAAAACACACAGTATCTGGTGCAGTTTAAACACACAGTATCTGGTACAGTTAAAACACACAGTATCTGGTACAGTTTAAACACACAGTATCTGGTACAGTTTAAATACAGTATCTGGTACAGTTTAAACACACAGTATCTGGTACAGTTTAAACACACAGCATCTGGTACAGTTTAAACACACAGTATCTAGTTCAGTTAAAACACACAGTACGTGGTGCAGTTTAAACATACAGTATGCGGTACAGTTTAAACACACAGTGAGTGATGCAGTTTAAACATACAGTATCTGTTGCAGTTGAAACACAGTGACTGGTACAGTTCAAACACACAGTTTCTGGTACAGTTTAAACACACAGAACGTGGTACAGTTTCAACACACAGTATATGGTAAGGTTTAAACACACAGTACGTGATACAGTTTAAACACAGTACGTGATACAGTTTAAACACAGTACGTGGTACAGTTTAAACACAGTACGTGGTACAGTTTAAACACAGTATATGGTACAGTTTAAACACACAGTATGTGGTACAGTTTAAACACACAGTATGTGGTGCAGTTTAAACACAGCACGTTGTACAGTTTAAACACACAGTACGTGGTACAGTTTAAACACACAGTACGTGGTACAGTTTAAACACAGTTCGTGGCAAAGTTTAAACACACAGTACGTGGTACAGTTTAAACACACAGAGTATCTGGTACAGTTTAAACACACAGAGTATCTGGTACAGTTTAAACACACAGAGTATCTGGTACAGTTTAAACACACAGAGTATCTGGTACAGTTTAAACACACAGAGTATCTGGTACAGTTTAAACACACAGAGTATCTGGTACAGTTTAAACACACAGAGTATCTGGTACAGTTTAAACACACAGAGTATCTGGTACAGTTTAAACACACAGAGTATCTGGTACAGTTTAAACACACACAGTATCTGGTACAGTTTAAACACACAGAGTATCTGGTACAGTTTAAACACACAGAGTATCTGGTACAGTTTAAACACACAGAGTATCTGGTACAGTTTAAACACACAGAGTATCTGGTACAGTTTAAACACACAGAGTATCTGGTACAGTTTAAACACACAGAGTATCTGGTACAGTTTAAACACACAGAGTATCTGGTACAGTTTAAACACACAGAGTATCTGGTACAGTTTAAACACACACAGTATCTGGTACAGTTTAAACACACACAGTATCTGGTACAGTTTAAACACACAGAGTATCTGGTACAGTTTAAACACACAGAGTATCTGGTACAGTTTAAACACACAGAGTATCTGGTACAGTTTAAACACACAGAGTATCTGGTACAGTTTAAACACACAGAGTATCTGGTACAGTTTAAACACACAGAGTATCTGGTACAGTTTAAACACACAGAGTATCTGGTACAGTTTAAACACACAGAGTATCTGGTACAGTTTAAACACACAGAGTATCTGGTACAGTTTAAACACACAGAGTATCTGGTACAGTTTAAACACACAGAGTATCTGGTACAGTTTAAACACACAGAGTATCTGGTACAGTTTAAACACACACAGTATCTGGTACAGTTTAAACACACACAGTATCTGGTACAGTTTAAACACACAGAGTATCTGGTACAGTTTAAACACACAGAGTATCTGGTACAGTTTAAACACACAGAGTATCTGGTACAGTTTAAACACACAGAGTATCTGGTACAGTTTAAACACACAGAGTATCTGGTACAGTTTAAACACACAGAGTATCTGGTACAGTTTAAACACACAGAGTATCTGGTACAGTTTAAACACACACAGTATCTGGTACAGTTTAAACACACAGAGTATCTGGTACAGTTTAAACACACAGAGTATCTGGTACAGTTTAAACACACAGAGTATCTGGTACAGTTTAAACACACAGAGTATCTGGTACAGTTTAAACACACAGAGTATCTGGTACAGTTTAAACACACAGAGTATCTGGTACAGTTTAAACACACAGAGTATCTGGTACAGTTTAAACACACAGAGTATCTGGTACAGTTTAAACACACAGAGTATCTGGTACAGTTTAAACACACAGAGTATCTGGTACAGTTTAAACACACAGAGTATCTGGTACAGTTTAAACACACAGAGTATCTGGTACAGTTTAAACACACACAGTATCTGGTACAGTTTAAACACACAGAGTATCTGGTACAGTTTAAACACACAGAGTATCTGGTACAGTTTAAACACACAGAGTATCTGGTACAGTTTAAACACACACAGTATCTGGTACAGTTTAAACACACACAGTATCTGGTACAGTTTAAACACACAGAGTATCTGGTACAGTTTAAACACACAGAGTATCTGGTACAGTTTAAACACACACAGTATCTGGTACAGTTTAAACACACAGAGTATCTGGTACAGTTTAAACACACAGAGTATCTGGTACAGTTTAAACTCACACAGTATCTGGTACAGTTTAAACACACAGTATCTGGTACAGTTTAAACACACAGAATATCTGGTACAGTTTAAACACACAGAGTATCTGGTACAGTTTAAACACACAGAATATCTGGTACAGTTTAAACACACAGAGTATCTGGTACAGTTTAAACACACAGAGTATCTGGTACAGTTTAAACACACACAGTATCTGGTACAGTTTAAACACACACAGTATCTGGTACAGTTTAAACACACAGAGTATCTGGTACAGTTTAAACACACAGAATATCTGGTACAGTTTAAACACACAGAGTATCTGGTACAGTTTAAACACACAGAGTATCTGGTACAGTTTAAACACACAGAGTATCTGGTACAGTTTAAACACACAGAATATCTGGTACAGTTTAAACACACACAGTATCTGGTACAGTTTAAACACACAGAGTATCTGGTACAGTTTAAACACACAGAATATCTGGTACAGTTTAAACACACAGAGTATCTGGTACAGTTTAAACACACAGAGTATCTGGTACAGTTTAAACACACACAGTATCTGGTACAGTTTAAACACACAGAATATCTGGTACAGTTTAAACACACAGAGTATCTGGTACAGTTTAAACACACACAGTATCTGGTACAGTTTAAACACACAGTATGTGGTACAGTTTAAACACACAGTACGTGGTACAGTGGAAACAAAAAATGTATCTGGTACAGTTTAAACACACAGTATCTGGTACAGTTTAAACACACAGTATGTGGTACAGTTTAAACACACAGTATGTGGTACAGTTTAAACACACAGTGTCTGGTACAGTTAAAACACACAGTATCTGGTACAGTTTAAACACACAGAGTATCTGGTACAGTTTAAACACACAGAGTATCTGGTACAGTTTAAACACACAGTACGTGGTACAGTTTAAACACACAGTATGTGGTACAGTTTAAACACACAGTACGTGGTACAGTGGAAACAAAAAATGTATCTGGTACAGTTTAAACACACAGTATCTGGTACAGTTTAAACACACAGTATGTGGTAGTTTAAACACACAGTGTCTGGTACAGTTAAAACACACAGTATCTGGTACAGTTTAAACACACAGAGTATCTGGTACAGTTTAAACACACAGTACGTGGTACAGTTTAAACACACAGTACCTGGTACAGTTTAAACACACAGTACGTGGTACAGTTTAAACACACAGTACCTGGTACAGTTTAAACACACAGTACGTGGTACAGTTTAAACACACAGTACGTGGTACAGTTTAAACACACAGAATATCTGGTACAGTTTAAACACACAGAGTATCTGTTACAGTTTAAACACACAGTACGTGGTACAGTTTAAACACACAGAGTATCTGGTACAGTTTAAACACACAGAGTATCTGGTACAGTTTAAACACACAGAGTATCTGGTACAGTTTAAACACACACAGTATCTGGTACAGTTTAAACACACACAGTATCTGGTACAGTTTAAACACACAGAGTATCTGGTACAGTTTAAACACACAGAGTATCTGGTACAGTTTAAACACACAGAATATCTGGTACAGTTTAAACACACAGAATATCTGGTACAGTTTAAACACACAGAGTATCTGGTACAGTTTAAACACACACAGTATCTGGTACAGTTTAAACACACAGAATATCTGGTACAGTTTAAACACACAGAGTATCTGGTACAGTTTAAACACACAGAGTATCTGGTACAGTTTAAACACACAGAGTATCTGGTACAGTTTAAACACACAGAATATCTGGTGCAGTTTAAACACACAGAATATCTGGTACAGTTTAAACACACAGAGTATCTGGTACAGTTTAAACACACAGTATGTGGTACAGTTTAAACACACAGTATGTGGTACAGTTTAAACACACAGTACGTGGTACAGTTTAAACACAGTATCTGGTACAGTTTAAACACAGTATGTGGTACAGTTTAAACACACAGTACGTGGTACAGTTTAAACACAGTATCTGGTACAGTTTAAACACAGTATCTGGTACAGTTTAAACACACAGCATCTGGTACAGTTTAAACACACAGTATATGGTACAGTTTAAACACACAGTACGTGGTACAGTTTAAACACAGTTCGTGGCAAAGTTTAAACACACAGTACGTGGTACAGTTTAAACACACAGAATATCTGGTACAGTTTAAACACACAGAGTATCTGGTACAGTTTAAACACACAGTATGTGGTACAGTTTAAACACACAGTACGTGGTACAGTTTAAACACAGTATGTGGTACAGTTTAAACACACAGTACGTGGTACAGTTTAAACACAGTATCTGGTACAGTTTAAACACAGTATCTGGTACAGTTTAAACACACAGCATCTGGTACAGTTTAAACACACAGTATATGGTACAGTTTAAACACACAGTACGTGGTACAGTTTAAACACACAGTACGTGGTACAGTTTAAACACACAGTACGTGGTACAGTTTAAACACACAGTACGTGGTACAGTTTAAACGCACAGTACGTGGTGCACTTTAAACACACAGTACGTGGTACAGTTTAAACACACAGTATATGGTACAGTTTAAACACACAGTATATGGTACAGTTTAAACACACAGTATATGGTACAGTTTAAACACACAGTATATGGTACAGTTTAAACACACAGTATATGGTACAGTTTAAACACACAGTATATGGTACAGTTTAAACACACAGTATATGGTACAGTTTAAACACACAGTACGTGGTACAGTTTAAACACACAGTATGTGGTACAGTTTAAACACACAGTATATGGTACAGTTTAAACACACAGTATATGGTACAGTTTAAACACACAGTATATGGTACAGTTTAAACACACAGTATATGGTACAGTTTAAACACACAGTATATGGTACAGTTTAAACACACAGTACGTGGTACAGTTTAAACACACAGTACGTGGTACAGTTTAAACACACAGTACGTGGTACAGTTTAAACACACAGTACGTGGTACAGTTTAAACACACAGTACGTGGTACAGTTTAAACACACAGTACGTGGTACAGTTTAAACACACAGTACGTGGGACAGTTTAAACACACAGTACGTGGTACAGTTTAAACACAGTGTCGATTCACATCATTTCACTTCTTTTTTTTAATACTGGATCCGCTTGTTCTCGGGGAATGAAGAACGGATGCATTTTGTCATCTCATGAGGACGTTCATATTACCGTGATTCGCATCGGAGACCAATCCGATCACCACGTATACATGTCACACACGGAGAGCTCCTGCAAGAGAACAGATATATACCGGAAGTCACCTCAAAACATGAGCGAGGGTGACCGGAAGTTTAGAAAAGGAAATCTCTTCAAACCGCCGGAGACAACCTCAAACACCTTTTGAAACGACGACTCGAACAGAAAAAAAAACTCGGAAGCATTTTCCGAATCACATATTTTGAAATGAACTTTTTACACAAAATTGTTTTTCAAATCAAAGCATGGAATCATTAAATGTATAAATGGAATGAAAGGCAGGTAAAATAATGTCATTCATTTTGTGTGAATTAAAAAAAACATTCATTATTCGCGCAGAACAGGGCAATTCCGCATGGATTACGATAATGATTCCACCGTCATGGACGGCAAACAGGGCAATTCTACATGAATTATAATTACACCGTCATGGACGGCAAACAGGCAATTCCGCATTCAAAATGATAATGATTACACCGTCATGGACGGCAAACAGGGCAATTCCGCATGGATTACGATAATGATTACACCGTCATGGACGGCAAACAGGCAATTCCGCATGGAAAATGATAATGATTACACCGTCATGGACGGCAAACAGGGCAATTCCGCATGGATTACGATAATGATTACACCGTCATGGACGGCAAACAGGCAATTCCGCATGGAAAATGATAATGATTACACCGTCATGGACGGCAAACAGGGCAATTCCGCATGGATTACGATAATGATTGCACCGTCATGGACGGCAAACAGGCAATTCCGCATGGATTACGATAATGATTACACCGTCATGGACGGTAAACAGGGCAACTCCGCATGGATTACGACAATGATTACACCGTCATGCACGGCAAACCGTGCTTAAATTTGGTGAAAGGCTGTTTTCATCCACATCCCGAAGATGTACACAGTACAACGACATATCCATGTAACCTGGTGTTGGCTTCGTGGTTCGGGTGGCTGGATTGGGATCCGAGGGTCCTGACTTCAAGTCCCCGTTGGCTGTGCAATTAACACCAGGTGGGGTTGACTCAGCCTGTCATCCTCAGGTCAGTGAAATCAGTGTATTGGTTTTGGGGCACAGCATCAGTGGCACAGCCCTGCTTCCAAGAAATGATCGCCACCTGGTAGGGCGGAAGCGAAGTTGCCATATGCAAGAAGAACCGAGAAGGGCACTTGGTAGAGCACATACCTCCACCACGTCATGCCTGATCCAAGAGAACATATCGGGCCCAATACATTTTTGAAATATCATATTATACAGAACTATATCGTTTTTGGCACTGTTTATCAAAGGTGAAGAATCACTTCAACAAGCTCAAATGAGCTAAGTCTTGTGCTGGTGGTGCGGTGATGTCAGGAAGGAGTGGCAGCTCGGCATCATCTCCTCAACAGGCAGATGCTAAATGAGAAGCGTTCCAGATCCGTCCATCGGACAATTTGTACGTGTGAGATCCTCTTTGCTTGAACACAACTTGAAGAGGAGCTGAAAATTTGGATTGTCCTTTTCGGAGGACGCCAGGTTTCCTCACTCGGACGAAGGAACCACATTGAAAGTTCACATCCTTTGCTCCACGGCGTTTGTCGGTGTCCACCTTTTGTTTGTTCTGCTTCTCTTGTACTCTGAGCGCCGTGTCTTTGTGTGGCGGTGTGTTGGGCTTCGGCATCTACAAACCAGTTACACGTGGCTTAGTGTGCATCTCCCTCCCATGAAGCGGTTCAGCAGGTGATCGCTGTGTTGTGGCATGTCGAGTTGCCTGGTATGTTTGAAGAAAGCCCGTTGAAAATGTTTTCCAATCTTTCCCTGCAATGCCAGCATTGAGCGAGCTTTCCTTGAAGCTTCTATTGAATCGCTCAATTTCCCCCATTCGGTTGCGGGTCGTACACTGCTTACTTACCTGTGGGTAATGTCTCTGTCTTTCAGAAAGGTTTCAAATTCCTGAGACGTGAATTGTGAACCATCGTCAGATATCAACTCCTTTGGGTTAGCTTGTCTGCTGAAGACAGTTGACAGGAACTTGATCACTGAAGTGGAAGTGACATGGGAGGTGAAGGCAATTTCTGGCCATTGGTTAAAGTAATCAATGAAAGTGACAACGAAAGGACAATCCAGTGGTACAAAGTTGAACGGCCCCACTATGTCGATTGTCAATTTCTCCAAAGCGGCATCGGGATAAGGAACCGGCTGTAGTGGTGATGCGTGTGTCACAGCTGTCTTGTCGTGCTGCTGGTAAGTAATGCACGCCTTGATTGTGGACTCGAAGTGTGCGCCCATTCCCAGCCACCAAGAGAGATTTCTTCACCGCTGCTTTGTCCTCACTATGCCCTGGTGCGTATCATGCGCTAATTTGATGAAATGTGGCTGAAATGCCTTCTGAAGAAGAAGGCGGTGAGTACCTCTCATCACGCAGTCCGCTAGTAGTGACAGTTCAGTTTGCAAACTGAAGTAAGGAAGGAGATCAGGATCCAGGCCTTTTGACGTTTTTTGCCAGTGCTTTGGAAGCAATTCACGCAATTTTGTTTGAATGGGGCAGGAAATACAGGCAGTTTTGAATTATTCAGCTGTCACTGCAGTAAGGGTCGATGTGAGTGTGACAAGCTCAACATCATCCTCCAGGTCAGGTCAGGTCAGGTATGGGAGCATGGGCCAGAGCAGCGCATCGCTGCGTCCACTTTCCACCAGTACTCCAGGGGCCTCCGTCTGGCCATCCCCCAGGCAGATGCCTGGCCCATCCCCATCTCCTTGAGATGCCGATCAACCTGCTGCAACCACGAGGCACGTGGTCGGCCCATTGGCCTCCTCCACTCACGAGACTCCCTCGCTGAGAGAATCTGGTGAGCAGGATCAGCGTCAGGAAAACGAGCCACATGTCCATACAGCCGCAGCTGATGCTCATGGATTATGCAGGTAACAAATCTCATTTGAGTCTCTCTCAGCAACCACTCGTTGGACACAAGGTCCAACCAGCGATAGCCAAGGATTCTCCGAAGAGACCTGGTACCAAAGGAATTAAGTCTCCGTCTCAGATCCTTGGTCAGAGTCCAAGTCTCGCATCCATAGAGCAAGACTGGAAGCACCAAGGACCTGAAGACTCGGACTTTCGTCCTCCCGCATAGGTACCGGCAGCGCCACACCCCATGATCCATTGAATCCATGGCTCCCCAGGCCCGACCCAGATGTCTATTGACCTCTGACTCACAGCCAGCAGAGACATGAATATCACTGCCAAGGTAAGTGAATCTCTCCATGACCTCAACATGCTCACCACAAACAGACACAGACAGGACAGCAGCATCCAAGATATCAGTGAAAGCCTGGATCTTAGTTTTGACCCAGGAAACCCATAATCCCAGCAGCTATGACTACTCATTCAGCACCTCGAGGGCCCCCAAAAGGATATCTAAAGTCTCCGCCAAGATGACTGCATCATCTGTGAAATCAAGGTCAGAGATCTTGACATTCCCAAACGATGCACCGCAGCTTGATCTCTCCGCCATCCTCCCGAGAATCCAGTCCATACAAGTGGTGAAAAGTGTGGCGGCCAGTACACACCCCTGACGAACTCAAGTAACAACGGGAAATAAGTCAGAGATGGTACCACCACACTTCACAGCAGTCTCAGTACCAGAGTAGAGTTCAGACATCAGATCGATCAGTTTTGGTGGCACCCCATGAAGACCGAGAATCCTCCAGAGGGCATCCCGATTCACTGAATCGAACGCTTTACAGAGATCAACATAAGCTGCAAAAAGCCCCTGCCGAAACTCTCGCCTGCGTTCGGTGAGGACCCGAAGAGCAAGGATACGGTCAATCGTTGACTTCTTTGGTGTAAAGCCTGACTGCTCTGGACGCTGGTGCTCAAGCAGATGGTGGCAAACCCTATCAAGAATTATCTGAGCAAAGTGGTGATGGGATGAGGTGCAGTGGGGAGTAAAAGAGAGGTGGCAGAAAGGAAGTCGAAGATTGGAGGAGGTGGAGGAATGAGTTGGAAGAGAGAGGGCAGGTGAAGGAGACAGCTTTGAGAAGGGGAAGTGAGGGGAGAGATTGGAGGGAGAAGGGTGAGAGGGGAGAGTTGTGGAGTGTCTTGACGGCGAAGTGTGTGTGTTTTACATTGGGGGAGTGGTACTCGGTGTAAGCACCTGGGTGTTATTTCGTGTGTTCGGGTGTGTACACGGGGAAAATCCGACAAAACTGCTCATGTCATTTGGAAACACGTGGTTCGTCAGTTAAATTGGGGATCTGAACCTTCCCGCTGATGCTATGGATGACTCCGGGTGGGAGCCAAAGCTCAATGGGTCACAGTGACCTTGCAATGGGGATATCCATGCGAGGTTCGAGTGTGAACACCGAGTCAATACTCGACATGTCATTTGGGAGGACTATTTTGATAAATTCTCCAGGCCACAAAGTAGTTAGGGTGGCTGGCTTGTGATCTTCGGGTCTTGAGTTTGAGCCCCGTTTTCCACTTAATTAACACCAGGTGGTGTTGACTCAGCCTGTCATCCTTCCGAGTTCGGCAAAATGAGTAGCAGTGTACTGGTGTAGGGGCACAGCATCAGTAGCATGATGCATCAACATCAACATCAGCATGATGCATGATAGGGGCACAGCATCAACACCCCAACAAAATGAGAGCTGCCTGGCAGCCAAGCTGCCATATGCAAGAAGAAGAAGAAGAAGAAGAAGAAGAAGAAGAAGAAGAAGAAGAAGAAGAAGAAGAAGAAGAAGAAGAAGAAGAAGAAGAAGAAGAAGAAGAAGAAGAAGAAGAAGAAGAAGAAGAAGAAGAAGAAGAAGAAGAAGAAGAAGAAGAAGAAGAAGAAGAAGAAGAAGAAGAGTAGTGTGAGGTGGGGCACGTACGTAGTCCATGTGCTCGGCATCCTGAATGGCAATCAATGCTCTTTCCCTTAGAACCATACACGTATGTGGTGCCACCACCGAGGTAACTTGGTGCTTCGCACGGTGGACGGCGATGTCATTGGACTCCATGAAAGGTGTTCCTGCTGGTACCTCCACATCAACATTGTCAACCACCAGGCCCTCAAATTGGAATTATCTTTCGTTGCGTGTCAGTGTGAGTCTGGTTTCGCCAACAATTTGAAGAGGGAAGGACCCATCTGCCTGATGAGCAGACTGTGCGCTCTTCTGAATGTTGGCTCCAAAGTTTCTTGCAGTGGTTGCACGAATCAAGTTTCCCGTGGCATCACTATCGATGGTAACTCGGGTTGTGTGGTGGCCATGGAACGTGTTGAGATACGGAGACTGGTGAACCTGGACACGTAGGGTTGTGGACAGTTCTGGGTAATCTATGTCGCTACCTATCTTGTCTACATGGGCACATGTCAAGTCTCCCGATTCGTCGTCAGACTCTCCGTAAGCTTGTATGGATGAATCTGCGAAAGGACTTGACAGGGTTGTGGCGATGGAAATGATGCCGGGAGGGAGACTTGCGGTCGAGATGTTGGGATATGCATGGACTGTGCATCTTCAGCAGTGCGGAGCTCATCTAATCGTGATGAGTGAGAATGACGTGGATGTGTTAAAAGTGACGGTGAGTGTTTTTGTTTGGTGTGTGTGTGTGTGGGATATCGACATTGTTCAGTGTGATGTGTGAGGCAGTGCTATGTTCCTTGGTGTAATTCGTTAAAAGAGTGACCGTTGATTTTGAGGGGGCTACTTTCAGTCTGTTGGTGGTGAGCCAGGTTTGTAGGGTGCTGAGGAAGGGTTGAAGTTGTGCTGTGGCAGTATTGAAGTTGCTATAAGTAGAGGGAGTGGTTCTATCATCCGCATATGAGGCTATTTGTATATCCTCGGGTGGTTGTGGAATGTCTTGCATGAGCGGATTAAAGAGTTTGAGGGAGAGGACTGAGCCTTGACGGACTCCGTTCGGAAAGTATCGAGTGCGCGATGACGTGCCGTAAAAAATTACGAATGGCTGTTTGCACGATAGCTAATTAGCCGGGCAGTGTTTGGTGGTGTTGTGCATGTTTGTGTTGAGAATTTCATTTGTGAGTAACAGTTTTGGGAGTGTGTCCAATGCTTTGCTGATGTCCGCTGCGGTGAGAATCGTGTGTTTTGGAGGTTTTCTATTGTTGAAGCCTTCAAAGGTTGTTTGTGTGAGGTTTGTGAGGAGAGTGGTGGTGGAGTGGTTTGGCCTGAATGTGTGAGAGAGGGATGTGAGGGTTTGTGAGTGTGAGTGAAAGGTGTTCTGTAACTTTGGAGGGTGTGCAAAATAATATGTGATCGGTCTGGAGGAGGCTGCTTTGTAAGATCCTCGTGGAGGATCTCGAAGTCTTACTCACGTTGTTGTTCTTGTGTACTTTTTTTGTTTCACAGCCTTCAGTTTTCATCGGAACTTCCTGAAACTTGGCATATATATGTAGAAATACCCTGCGCAGACAGTAACCATCTCGGATTTTGAAAATTCCTCCGAGAAAAAAAGTTATGACGTCAAAATATCTCCGCTAATGGAAATCGCATAAAAAATTATCTCCGAAATTAGGCAAGCTTTTTGAATTCTGTTTACGGGAATCGAATAGGGCATCAGCAGAGATGAATTACCGCACATATGATACATCACTATGACGTCATATAAATTTTTATGACGTCATTCCTATTTTTTGACATTTTTTGTTTCACAACCCAGAGTTTTCATCGGATCTTCGTGAAACTTGCCATGTATATGCAGAAAGCCCACGCGCAAGCAGTAACCATCTCCGATTTTGGAAATTATTCCGAGAAAAAAAAAGTTGACGTCATAATATCGCCGCTAATGGAAATCGCCTATACCGTTATCTCCGAAACTAGGCAAGCTGTTTGAATTTTTGTTTGCGGGAATCAAGTCGGGCATTAGCACAGATAATTTCTCGCAAACCTGATACATCGCAATGACGTCATATTCGTTTTTATGACGTCATCATTAAGAGGACGAGGATCTCAGCTCATTTGAGCTTGTTTGGTTTAAGGAGGGAAATTATTTTGCCTAGTTTCCAAATTTGGGGGAATTAGCGAGTGTTGCAAGAAGAAATTGTTGGAAATTTTTTTTGAAGAAGAAGAAAAAGAGGAAATTGTTTTTTGATAATTGTTGTTGGAATTGTTGTTGTTCAGCGTCGTGCACAAATTTATCCCACATCGTTTTTTTGTCATTAGTACTTTGTGTTTGTTTGCGATGTGTATATAGAGCTGTGTTTACACGCCGTGGCTTATATAGAGTCTAGTTGTTCTGAAAACGGCATTTAAAATCAACGGAAGAAGAAGAAAATTTATGATGAAGAAGAAGAAGAAGGAATAAATCAGAAGAAGAAGAAGAAGGAAAAACATTTAGAAGAAGAAGAAGAAAAAAATTCCGTAAGAAGAAGAAGAAGAAGCATTACGTTACGTCACGTTATGGCGGAGCCGGCTTTTCCAGAATTTTTGCGGAAGCAGCTTGAAGAGCGGGAGCGATCCCGAATCCTTCAGGTTGAGCAGCGGCTCCAAGGTCAGAGTTTCAAGGATAAGGAAGAGAACGTCCGAGACTTTGAGGAGCGATTCAACAGCGAGCAGGCTTCACTGAAGGCCCTCCTGAAGACCGCAGGCCCGGAGCGCCCTTGGACTCGTGAGGAGATCGACGGGTACGTGACGCGACTGTGGGATCACCTGGCGAGAATGAGGAGCGTCCTGTCGGCCAAACTCGCCTACCTTCCCGCCTTCCAGGTACGTCAGGCTCAGGAGGCGCTTCACGACCTGGAGGCTCAGATCTGCCGCTGCCGCGAGCGGCTGAAACCCAAACGTCGATTCGCGTTCAGCGACCGGAGGAAGAAAGAGCGGGAAGGAGAGTCCGAGGACCCGGCGGTCGGTGGAGCCGCCGATCGTGTGACTGAGGGCGCCGAGAGGAATCCCCACCCGAAGGAGATCCTGTGCGGGGTACACGACGTCCGCGGGGAGGAGGTGACGATGCACGAGGACGAGGTGCGAGGCCGACACGTGACCCTGTCGGCGCTGCACGGCTGCACGGTGTTGCTGCACGGCGAGGCCGCCTCTCTGCGCGTTTCGGACGTGACCGCGTCGTCGGTGGTGGTGTGCGGAGCCGTGTCGTCCTCGGTGTTCCTCGCACGCTGCGCCCGTTGCACGGTCGCCGTGCGCGGCCAGCAGCTCCGGATGCACGCGTGCACGGCCTGCGACGTTTACGTGCGCCTGTCGAGCCGTGCGGTGCTCGAGGCGAGCACGGACGTCAGGTTCGCGCCTTTTCCCGACTCGCTGCGCTCCGTGCCGGGCACGGCCGTCTCGGACACCGCAGGCACGAATTGGGATCTTGTGGATGACTTCGATTGGCTCGTTCCTGGTGAACCTTCACCCAACTGGATGGTCATTCCACCGACGGAGCGACGGGAGGACTGGACCAATGGGGAGAAGCTCGAATGAGGACGACGACGACGAGGACGACGACGATGGATTCTCAATGCTTCGTCTTTATTTATTTATTATTCTTGAGTTAAGGTTTCCTTTTCCGAAATCGCTGAGTTGCACAGTCCGTGTGCGATTCCCAGCATGCCTAAACCGCCGTCCTGGTACCGAGCAGGCACGGCCTCGTGTTGTGTGCTTCGTCCTGCGGGCGTGACACGTCAAGCTACCCTGTCCCACGTACTAACTCTAACTGGCATTGGCTCATCCATGTGTTACATTGCAGTGCCTTTCGAAAATGGCAGCCTCTGGTGTGCCTGTCCCCCAGGTCGTGAAACTGTTCTTTGTAACCTTGGCCTGGTCCATCATAGTAATTATCAGCAATGATTTAGACATTCCTTGTGAACCTTGTCCGTGGTGCGACGCTCGAGGCACATATATATATATATATATATATATATATATATATATATATATATATATATATATATATATATATATATATATATATATATATATATATATATATATATATATATATATATATATATATATATATATATATATATATATATATATATATATATATATATATATATATATATATATATATATATATATATATATATATATATATATATATATATATATATATATATATATATATATATATATATATATATATATATATATATATATATATATATATTACATATGCGAGCAAGGGTGGGGGTTGTGGCCGTGGAAATTGAGAATAAAAGCACACCTGCCTCTGGAGGAAACGCTGTGCACGGACTCTTAATTTTATAAACTAAGTCGAGGCTCATGGAGGAGCTCGAACATCGAACGGATCAGGACGTAACAGGGAGGTGGGGTGGAGTGGGCATTCCAACAGCAGGGTTCTTATTTATTTATTTTTAACAGGCTCTAAGGTTCGTGGTGCCCTCGGCCAATGATGCTACCCCACAGCCCTGTGCTGAGTATCAACAAAGAAGTGGAGGGAGAAGAAGAAGAAGAACCACACCTTTCGCATCTTCAGTCACATCGTGCTGCCAATGCAGTTTTTCCGTGGCAAGGAGACGGTCCCGGACACGTCGCTCTACCAACTCGAGATACTCAAAATGGCTCATTCTTCTCATTTTGTCGACCTCGGGTCAACCCCACCTGGTGACATTTCAACATCACAACAGGAGCTCAAACTGAGGAGCGCAACATCTCAAGCCAGCCACCTTAACCATGAAGCCAACACACCAGGTTAAGTGGCAGATGCAACACAAGTTGAACACCTGATTATGACTAAGTTAGGGTTGTGGTGTAATGTGAATAAAGCACATGTCCCCCATCTCCCTCCTCCTTTTGCGACCTCCTCTCTCAACACCCCTCCTTTGACTCATCAGACCGCATGTTTCTGAATGTCCAAACCTCTGCAACTCGACTCGTCTCAGAAATGCAGTCTGGTCGTTCATTTGAGTCAACTGCCACGGAGTGCTACCTGCCCTCTTTAAAAATGTTTCCTTCAATCCCTTCATCCGATGGTTCATCGATTTGGGATGCTTTCACAAAAGCTCCCTCTCAAGTGCCGATTTATCTCGTCTCGGCTGCAGCGATCATACCCGTCCATCCTCTCAGCCCTGTTGCTTTTCAAGAGCTCGAGGCGACACGACGGGGTGTCAAACCTTTCCTTGTTGATCAAACTATTGACAGGTTTATAAATGTTTTGATTTTTCCTTGCTGTTGGGGATTTACTTCCATTTAAATCTTGTCAATTGAAATGTGGAATCAACTGGCCTGATCTCTAATCAGTTTGGATTCTATCCTGGTTACTTAAATTTGGACATAATACTAGACAGCATTTTCTCAATTGGTAATGTATGGATCGGAATCCCTCAACCTTATAAGAGGTCGGGGGATGTCTCCAGACATATCCCAGACGTTTGATGCATAAAACCCTCTTATTCCCCTTTGTTCGTCCATTTGCTCGTTCCGAGCCAGGTGTCTTCCCCAACCACACCACCCTCAGTCACCCTTCTATCCTCCATCAATTTGTTCTTCCAAGAGCCTGAAGTTTACAACGATGCCAGTAATAATGAAAATAATCTTTATTTAGGACAATTAAAACATATGCGCAGAAAAAAAAAAAAAGGTTAAGAGCATTCTGTAAAAGAAAACGAAAACCTCACGTGCTCAAATGAGGAAGCTCACAAAAGCTGTGAAGATTGATCAATTCAAGCACAGATTTTCAGTTGTGGGGATGAGTGAGGCATTGGAAATATCCTCCAGTGGATCCTGAGGAAGGACACTGGGTTGCGTCATCCTGCAGAGAAGACGGAATTGCCCAGCAGCAGCCTCCAGGTCTCGAAGCACCTGCTGTTAACGGCACGTGGGTACAGGAACCACCGTGGTCTCAGGACAGCATTCCATGACATTTACTGTTCATGTTAAAAAGAGTGCAATTAAGTGCCAGAAGGATTGCAAACCTCAAAGTCTATCTATCGTACCAATACATTTCAGCTTCTTGCTCGTTCCTATACGTCGGCTTCACGTGCAACACAAAGTTGCTTAAAAACCCAATTGGTGCTTATTACCTCCGCCACCGAACGTTGACGGAGATTATGTTTTCACCCCTCTCTGTCTGTCTGTTCTTCTGGTTAATTGCAAAATCGAAGATTTTTCAAGTACAGGTATATTGGTTATTCGATCTTGTTATTGTCTCTGTCTGTCGCTGACGGGTCACAATTTTCCACCGACCTTCATGAAACTTCACCACATGGAAGAGTTTGTCATCAGGAAGAAGCCTATTGTTTTTAAAGTCAAAAGGCCAACATAGGCCAAAGTTCAACAACTTAGGTGGTGTTTCTAAAATCCTCAATTTTCATCCGATTGACTTGAACTTTGAAGAGGAGTTGCATATTTGGTCATTGGATTCAACCACCAATTATTTTTGAGGTCAAATTTGTTTTATGGATTTTGCAAGTATCGTGCTCTGCACGACGTCGTCTTCTTGTTTGTCTGTGAGCAGGATGTCTCAAAGTTGTGTATGACAAGGACAAATTGATTAGATTTTGATGAAGATACGGATCCTAGAATTTTTTCAGCGATTCTTCACCGTTGAGAGATCGGGCCAAAAACAATATAGAGCACGATATCTCAAAAAGTTGTGGATGGATTCAGATGAAACTTGGTGGACAGGTTGGGTGCCTGACACAAAAGAAACGATTCGATTTTGGTGAAGATGGTGATCAGGATATGAACATTTTTAATCTTTTTTTTTTTTTTCATAGATTCTTCACCAATGAGAGATAGGGTCAAAAACGATAATTTCAAAAAGTTGTGGATGAGTTATGATAAATTAAGTGGATGAGTTGGTTCAGTCTCAAGACCAAGCCAATTTGATTTTGGTGAAGGTCCGGATTCAGATTTGACCAATCAGTGGGATACAAAATGTAAACGGTTCAGTCTGACGGAGGTCTGCAATCCACTGAGTGCTGTTCTGGTTGCTTATGCAATATTCGGATGGAGGATCAAAGACTTGTTGTTTTCGTCCTCCCTTCAGATGACAACTAACTCTTGAAGGAGATTTTTCTTTTCTTTTCCCCACAACCTCTTGAAAAAAAATAGGGACAATACTCCTGGGTGCTCATCTGGTGGCAACTGGATAAGAAAAGCAGGGAACCACTGGTAGGAGTGGTTGACCAACAAAAGATTTAATGGAGAAGAAAGTAAATAACTATGAATCGTTTTTAATGCCATGAACAAACTTTGGTACATCTTGGGTGATGAAGGTTGTGGTCAAGTTTCATCGAAATTGTGTGTAGTTTCAGAGAAGAAGTCACAAGTGTTGTGGATGGACAGACGGACTGACGTGCCATCCCATAAGCTCCTCGGAACTACATTCCAGGGAGCGAAAAAAAAATTGTAATGTTTCTGAGGGTGGAGGGGCATCAGTTATTCGATGAAGGCCATAACACTATCCAACATGCTTGTTTTAAGGACTGGGGCTCATTCTGTATTTGTGCGCCATTGGAAGACAATGTTGTAACCTGTAGTAGATAGAGAGGTGTGTATGTCATCGTGTTCTCACATGTCCAGAATCAGGTAAAGCCTGGCGAGTGAAGATCGTCTCGGATTGTGCTGAGCACATGGACTGGCAGGATTTTTGGGACTCAGGACTTATTGGGGAAGAATGGAAGAGCCATTTAGTTGGGAAGAGTCAAGATTGGCTGATGGCCCCTTGCCAGCTGCTGTTGCAGGATTTGGTGGCAAAGGACTGCTACAAGTATTGACGACACCAATTGGCAATGGGGAGGGGTGCTCTGCTCGGAGCCCCACCCCCGGAAAAGTCAATAGAGTGAGTGACAACACCATAATGCCAGCTAGAAGCAGGCCTGAATGAGTTGGTCCTGCCACTGGACGACCCTGCTGTCCAATCTCACCTGATTCTTTGTTCATGTGGATGGTGATTGACTGTGGCGCCTTAGAAAACCAGTACAATATTGTAATTACCCCGAAAGCGTAGCGCAAAGTGTTAAGCAATTGGTTCACTCTATCTGTCCATCAGTCGATTTGTATGATCGAGGAACTACTTAATTTTGAATGAATTTTATATTTTGATTACTGTCGAACATGAATCGGAACACGAACCTGAAGTTTAGCAGTACTTTGGCTCTGAATTTGACAAAATGTGCGGAGTCGAATCCCGAGCACGCATGCTCGCTCACAGTATAGCAGTTGCTTCAGTCCGTCCGCCAGTCTGGCACTGAAACAAAATTGAAAACCATTCCACACAGGAAACCTACTTTAGTGACGTCATAAAGGACACAAGTGGGCATGAATGCCTCATTGAACATGTTAAATAAGGTGGCATTAAAGAAGATGCATCAACGGCGGTAAACTTCTGAATTATTTTTTTTTCACAGGTCGGTGTTGTGATATTGGTGGGTGGGAAGAAACGGTAGCTTTTCTTCTTTTTCAAACTGGTGTATTAGTTTGAAACGGATTAATAGGACGGTCCTTTTATTCCATCATCAAAATGTTTCGAGATACGAGAGAGCACAACATGAAATATCCTTTCATGTTTTATGATGTGAAAATCATTGATTTTTCCGTTTGGTGAAAGATGAATTAACCAAAAATAAGTTACCGATGGCCAATGTTCAACGAAGAGTTTCTCCCAACCTCCGATCGTATCTTTTGGGTCCAACAGACCCTGGTTTATCAGATGCACCAGAAGATCCACCAACTCCTGTAAGTTAATCTACACAGAAAAAAAAAAAGACAGCAATTGGAGAATAATTAAACGTTACAAACTACAATTGGTCACTTTAAAGAGCCCCAGCATGCATGTTAGACAAGTTATAACAGACATGATAAACCACCACCACTACGATGACCACTACTTAAATTAATCCCACCCTCATGTAGGGTCAGCTACAAGTTTTTCCTTCCCACCATTCTCCCCCCCCCTCACTCCACCCCCTATCCCAAGCATCCTCTCTCCGTACCCCCACTTCTTAAGTCCCTCTCCACCACTTATTCCACATCTTTTGGTATGCTCCTTCTGTCAACTGCATTCATCATCAAAGACTCGCCTAAACGCATCCCCCTCCTGAGCACGTGCCCCAACCAACGCAGACGTGTCTTTTTGCTAATGTCCTTTTTACTCCTGCCCACCTCCTGATGTGCTCATTCATTAGACATTCCCATCAGCCCTCTCATAATCTGCATAATCTTCACATACATACATACTGTTACGGCTGTGGAAATTCGCAGAACACCATATAGGTCCTTAGTTCAGTTATGCCGATAAGTTCGTGTTCAGTTAGATTTCCCCACCGTTGTTTAATGGGATTATTCGTGTCACCCGGGCTGTGATCTTTGAGTTAGCCGTTATTCTTTGCTATTGTTATTTTGGACCAACCACACCACCAACCACCTTTTTTACAAGCACCCAACCACACCACCCTCAAGACCACCACACAACGCCAACAACACCACCATTACAACAACCACACCACCAATCACCTCCACACCCACGCTACAACCCTCTCCGCATCAAAAACCGTCTCTGCCATGGAGAAAGAAGGAGCTCCAACACCACGCATGGGATTTTCCCTCCTGCTTTCCCGCGCTTCGGGATGGGGGAAGGGCAGATTGAACCAGGGGTCAAAGGTGAAGTAGGGTGGGGGCCTGTTTTTGGGCGAAAATGGGCCCGGCGCCCCACCCCCTTGGGGCCAGGGCAGCAGATTATTCTTCCCCCACGGACCGCAAGGGGAGGGGCGGGAGCGTTGGGAATAAAAGGGCACGCTGGACGCAGCGTGTGTTGTAAGAAAGAAGCTGTGTGGAGAGAACCGAGTCTCTGTCGGGGTTCGGAGTGTGTCTGTCGGGGTTCGGAGAGTCTGGATAAGCCAAGGAGCTGTGTGGAGGTCTGGGCTCGTGTCATAGTCGGGAGCCTGGAACAGTCAGTCGGTGGAGGTCCGGGCGTCGCGAAGGAGACGCGGGCTGGAGGTGCCGCCCTGCTGTGTTGCGCGAACCTGCGCGTTCGTGTGGGGAGAGCCGGAGAGAGCTCGCCTGCCACGCGGAAGGCCCGAGCTCAACCGCGGCTACGCTAGCTGCCGTGGGGACGGGACGTCACGACTCGCCCCATCAAGGCACCACGAGGGTGCAGGTAACTGGCAACGGTCTCGTGGGGCCCTTTCGGTCACCAAAGCCCCACGTTATAAAGGCCCACGGGCCCAGTCTGACTCCCTTGTCCATGAGGGGGTCTTTCTTGCTTTTCTTTTGAATGAATGTTGTGGCGCCGTGTCCCGCTAAGTAGAAACTGTTAAGTGTACATTGATAATAACTAATAGACGGTGGTAACTCTTGGTCCTTGCTCGTGTTTTGTGCCCGTCCCGCGCATTGCTTGTTTGGTTGCATGACTGCATGCATGTTTTTGCATACCTGCATGGCTGTATATGTGCATGTGTGTAATTAAATGTGCTTAGTTTAATGTGAACCTGTTCGTCGTGTCATTTTCCCATATTGAACCGCCGTATTGCATTTCGGAATGGTAGTTGGTTTTTGAATACCGATAAAAGGATCGGGTCCGGCGAGGTCTGGCGATAATACCCCGCTCGGTTATCCCAGAACGGAACGAACCGCTTAAGCGGTTCGTGTCCAAGCAGGCCTTCGCCGAGGTACGGTCTGTCGGTAGGTTGCCCGCGCGAATACTTAGGTATATCGATATTTGGCAATTGACCCTGTCGCGCGCGGGTAGAATAAGGACTGGGCCGTGGTGGGGTTAAGAACCCAACCGTGACTGGTTTCTGGCGTTGTTCCAGAAAGTCACGACTGAATTGCTCGTCCGGTGGGCGTGCGGCTGCTATTCGTGAAAAATGGTTGTTCGCACGCTGGGCGAGCAGTAGATTCGTAACAATACATACATACATGAATATTATTGAACATATCATTGTCCTTTATTCCTTGATGAAACTACAAAAGAACAGTTGTTTTTTTATATTGTCGAGGCTTGTGGAGGAGCTAGAACAGAACAGACCGAGATAGAACAGAACAGCATATGTGGAAGGTTGTGTGACATTTGAAGATTGAGACCAAAATTATGACGCAGGCTATTCGTGACATGATATATGGATTATGTGATACGATATGGATATATATATATATATACTTGCATTTTCAACAATACCTCATATATCAAAAACAGATGATAGGTGTTAGAATGGAAGGAAGAATTAAAAAAAAAAAAGTTTAAAATAAATTAATGCAGCTAGATGGCAGGATGTGTAAGGCCTCACCCTTCCTTTAGATCCTTTCAGTGAGACTGCTATAGTACGGGGGGCCAGTAGAAGGTAGAACGGAGGCGAATGGATGCAGTTTCTCCATAACACCTCTAAGTCGTATAGCAAAGCCTTTCTGTCAGAATTGCTGCCGTGCCAATCAACATCAGTTCGCAACACTGCAGCAAACAATGACAAAATCAAACAAACAAAAAAACAACATCAATATGTAATACAGTAACCTTAAAAGCTGACAGGTGATCATAGAAGCAACAATAATTCCAGATTCGTTTCCACGGTATATCACCACAAACCTGGAAAATAATAGTCGCAAGCAAACTAGTCACCTGATGTAATGATGTGGGCTTGTTCATCCAATAAACTAGTAAATTAATCAGGCCCCAGACAGTCAATTTTGGGATAGCTTTTCTCCAGAGCTGGGTGAGTGCAATTCTAACAGGTATAGTATCTACTGTTGCACCGAATGCTTTGTAGAAAGTTCAAAGTGGGACCAAACTGCCAATCAACTCAAATGGTACGAGTACATTTATCGCCGGGAGAAACAAACGGGTTATGTTTAGAGCGTCGATCCTTCATCGGAGTAAAAGGGCTGATGCTCGAAAAGTAATTTCTCACTTTGGTACATGTACTCCAATCAACTATTTGTTGAAAATATTTAATCAAACTTGGTGGTGTAAAGGGTTAGAGCCCTGTTCTTCGTTGTGTGGCCCGCGAGCCACTGGCAGCCCCTGACACGCAGCCAATAATATACAAATGTGAAAACACCCCATCATAATCCACCATAAATGCTATCAAATTGACCCAATGGTTTCACATGAGTGTTCCAATGTGAAACATAAAAGTAACATTACTACATCAGCAGAAGGCAGTATGCAAACAATTATGCTTGCAGCCCAATTAACGACAACAAAGAAGAGTATATGGAGGCGGGGCCTAATAGCAGCCATTATGGAGTCCAGCAGACAGTGGCGGCTCTCGAACTGATGTCTTACCGGCAAAAGTGGCCCCCCTCTAAAACAATAGTGAAGATCACTGGGTTAGAGCGTCCGCTCCAAATCTGAAGGTCGGTGGTTCGAACCCCCGTCCAAGTCATACCAAAGATTTTATTTAAAATAAAAATTGGTATGTGCTGCTTCCTTGCTTGAGACTCAGCATGGTGTTGGGATGGGAATGGGGTGAGGGGGGGGGTGGGGGAAAGTAAATTGACAATCTAGTTTAAGAAAAGAAACAGAAGAGGAGTGAAATGTAGGGGAGGAAAATAGAGAAAGCAGTTGAAAGGAGATTGGAATGAGGGCAAGAAGTATGGAGTGCATGCATTGTTGGTTGTTATCTCCATATGCAGGTTTCAGAAGGTGGAACGGAGCCCTCCCAAAGTATCCACGTGTGTGTGTGTGTGTGTGTGTGTGTGTGTGTGTGTGTGTGTGTGTGTGTGTGTGTGTGTGTGTGTGTGTGTGTGTGTGTGTGTGTGTGTGTGTGTGTGTATGTGTGTGTGGTGTAATGTGCCATTGTCGCCTGCTACCTCCACACGTTGGTGGGTTTCAGGAGATGAAACAGTTTCCGAATCCATCCACAGCTTTTTGAGATATAGTGCTATATATCGTTTTTGGCCCTATCTCTCAATGGTGAAGAATCACTTCAAAAAAAAAATCAAGCAGTCGGATCTGGATCTTCATCAAAAATCTAATCAGTTCGTCCTTGTCACACATAGAGCCTGTCCACAAAATTTCATCCGGATCTGTTCACAACTTTTAGAGATATCCTGCACACAAACAAACAGACAAACAAGCAGTCATAGACTGGTACTTAAGAAATCGTCAACTTGACCTCTAACCTTGTCTAATAAAAGCTCTCTCGAGAAGGTAGCGATGCAAACCAGAGGTTTCTACGATGATTCTGTCCCAAACCATCAAAAATAGAATGTTTGACCTCACTGTGACTGATCAAAATATAATCAGCACGAGCCATCACCCTCCTGAATCACGTGGTGTAATTTGACATTGGTAGCTTCTTCTGTTCTCGAGTTATTGTGCCTAGAAACAAACACACAAACAAACAAACAAACAGATGACGGAAGTCATCAATATACTTATGAAATCTTTAGATTTCGTAAGTAACAAACTGACAGAAAGGGGTGAAAACATAACCTCCTTCACCTTCGGTGGCGGAGGTAAATATATAACAACTGGCCAGCTCAACTTTTGTGGTGGAATGTACTCTACACTGATGACAACCAGTGAGCAAGAAATGCAGCCATGGATGGATCCCTTTCGCTTGGGGGTGTCGGGAGGGTTGTTGGTTTCCTCATAAAAGGCTTCTAAGATGTACTGGAAGTGGGTAGTAATATAGTAGCAGACAATGCCTATGTTTTTCACAGACTACAACGAAGTCAGAGGTGAAATCACTCGTATATCCCCTCCCGGATACAGTTCAGAAACCTTGTTTACGGTATAAAGGATATCTAAGCAGGGTGGGTGTTCGACAGATGTCCCCCCTTGGTCAGCACCTTTGCGAAAAGTTCTGCTGGTGTGGCACAAGGGTTCCCGCACTGCTCCGTTAGACAAATTTGGACATTTGGACTCCTGGACAAATTTGGTTTTGTATTAAATAAATAATCAACCTTCTACATGGATGGACTTGCCACAGCTCGCAGCAAGCTGAGCTGACTGTAAAACGTAATTGCGTTACACTGTATTTGGATGAAAATGGATCTTGGTTCGTTAATAAGACCTTTACCCAACAATGCTGCGAGCTCCACAGAAAGATGCATCAAAGTCCTCTCCACTCGTGGAAGTAGAAACTAAGGAGAGAAAAAAAAAAACATCAAAACAATGGAACATTACATTAAAGTGCAATAATAAATCAATTATTTACACTGGTGACAAAATGTAGATTTTTGTACAGGACCATCTATATTATTCACCAGTGCATTGTGCTAGCATTCTGCAAGCAGGTAAATTAATTAAATGAAGAAAGAGTGAGCAGTACGAGCTCTTTATTAATCCATAGTCCAAGCTCCGCCCCTGTCCCGGCTCAGGGAGCGATGCACCACGGCACAGTCAAAGCACCGCCCCTCTCCCAGCTGAGGGAGAGAGGCTCTACTGGCTAACTTTTGTTTTTGATATTTTCATTTATGGACTTATTTTCTGGAATTGGCACCTCGAGTCGCATCAGTCTGTAAAATTTCAGCTTTATAGCCCACCGAGAAAACACGAAACATTTATATCAGAAAGTCAGTGGTTAGAAAGACTTTATATATTTCATGCACCACCATCTCAAGTTTACCACCATCTCAAGTCATCCCCCCATCCAAAATCAGGATCTTTTATACACCCGTTAAACCACCCCACACCCCTCACAAAATTTTGCTTGTGTATCCATATTGTCCACCTTTTGCGTTCAACAGGTCTCCGGGAAATCCTCGGCTATCGCTGGTCGGACTTTGTGTCCAACGAGCAGTTGCTGAGAGAGAATCAAATGAGATTTGTTACCTGCATAGTCTGTGAGCATCAGCTGCAGCTATACGGACATGTGGCTCGTTTTCCTGACGCTGATCCTGCTCACCAGATTCTCTCAGCGAGAGAGTCTCGTGAGTGGAGGAGGCCAATGGGCTGACCACGTTCCTCGTGGTTGCAGCAGGTTTATCAGCATCTCATGGAGATGGGGATGGGTCAGGCATCTGCCTGGGGGATGGCCAGACGGAGGCCCCTGGAGTACCGGCGGAAAGTGGACGCAGAGACACGCTGTTCCGGCGCATGCTCCCATACTTGACCTGATTTTACCCCTCGTCGTTACCTGCATCCCTTGTTTGTCTGTCTCCCTCTGCCCTGCTGTTGGAGTTTCCCCTTTCTCCTGCTGTTCCCTTTGTTGTGTTGTGTCCTGATTTTGTTGTGTGTCAAAGCTCTTCCACGAGCCCAGGGCATGTATGTATGTATGTATGTATGTATGTATGTATGTATGTATATATATATATATATATATATATATATATATATATATATATATGTATATATATATATATATATATATATATATATGTATGTATATATATATATATATATATATATATATATATAAATATAAATATATATATATATATATATAAATATATATATATATATATATATATATATATATATATATATATATATATATATATATATAATGTTACTGTATAAATCGACAATCGTGATGCAAACTTATATTCCACACTACCCTCCCTCCACAAACCCAAACTCTGACAGTGCCCCAATCAAATTCGGCTAAATGCAATGTCTTAACGACCATCGTAAGGATCATTTTAGAAATTGGACGATACTGTTAGACCGCAGTTTACGTCAGGGATGCGTTCCTGAAAATTGCGATGAATATCGAAATGACGGAAATCAAAACAATTTTTAGCCGTGTCGCGTTGCGAACGCTGGCTCTAAGAGAGCTCCGCGTTGTTCTTCTTGTTCTTCTTCTGGTGAAGACAAAACCTTTATGACGCGGCTCTTGGACACATTTGTCCTTGTTCTTATAAGAATTAATGTAACAAGGGAGGGATGCGTTCCTCAAGTCGCCATTTCACGTATTCGATGTCCCTTTTCACCAATGTTACCCTTTTTTGATTAACTAGTACGTGGCCGTACGTGTGGCTGTACGTGCAAAAACAACAAAAAAACCTTTCAAACCGCGTGCCAGAAACAACCACACAGGCCGTTCCTTCGCTCTCGCGTGCCCGTACGTGCGTGCAAAAAAAAAAAAATAAAAAAATAATTAAAAAAACCTTTCAAACCGCGTGCCAGAAACAACCACACAGGCCGTTCCTTCGCTCTCGCGTGCCCGTACGTGCGTGGCCGTACGTGCGTGCCAGTACGTACGTTCCCATATGTACGTGCAAAAAATAAAAGTTAAAAAAACTTTCAAACCGCGTGCCAGAAACAACCACACAGGCCATTCCTTCACTCTCGTGTGCCCGTACGTGCGTGGTCGTACGTGCAAACCAAAACAAACAAAAAAACTTTCAAACAACTACACAATCCGTTCTTTTGCTCTCGTAAACGACAACTGGATCGGGGCATTGTGTTTATCTATAAATGCGCATAAGAAATCAACAAATTATTAGAATACAGGAAGTCATCACTATCCGGAAGTCCGTACATTGTAACCCGTAATGGGGAACACGGCTGAGTATCTCTTCCCCATCAGCCACGCCGACGCAGCAACATGTTCTGTCATTGGTTACTAAATGGCGCATCGGCCATGCCTACGCAGCAACGCGTTCTGTCATTGGTTTGGTAAATAAATGGCCATAACTTGGGAAGCACTTGTCCGATTAATATCACACCTTGAAAAGGCACATACTCAGGTCCCCAGCAATATAGCTGGCAAGTTTCAATTAGATCGGACCAATGTTTGTTGAGAAACGGTGGTCACACACACACACACACACACACACACACACACACACACACACACAAACACACAAACACACAAACACACAAACACACAAACACACAAACACACACACACACACACACACCTGGAATTATACATAGATGACAGTTGTATTCAAGTACACAAATGTATAAATAAATAAATAAATTAAACAATTACCAGACATCTATCTATATATTACTAAAACTCTCATCTTGTATGTATGTATGTATGTATGTATGTATGTCTGTATGCCCCCGAAAAACAGCCAAAACGGTACAAGATAGCGCAAAAAATTTTGACCCACCTTACCCACCATTCTCCTGCGGTGTGCAGTATCAAGTTTCGTTAAAATCGGGCAATGAAAAAAAAAATTAAAAAATCAATTCCCGATTCAGTCAAGTACTCTTCGGGAGTATTCGATCAAATCAAACAACCTCAGCGGTATAGTTCACTGGAGCTGTCTTTTTTTCTTTTTGAAATGATTTTTTTTATCAACCGCTGTCACAACGGGAACCCAACGGGTTCACGGGTCATCTAGTATTTAAATAAAACTAAACCTCTTCCGGAAGTGGTTGAAAAGTTGGTGGTACCATGTCTTCTTCCTCCTTCAATGAACGGCAGCATTTTTATGATTCCCGGAGGGAGGAATTAAATGTTTTGGTATTGATGTCTGTAGTGTCCTGCTTAAAAAAAATTAAAAAACCCCAAAAAACATTTGTTTTCATTATGAGTCAGAATTTCAACTGCTACCAATTGGCTAATATTACAAGTTGGCTATTTCGGGAACCATCAGCGATCGAAGATCGCAACACTCAAATTATAGATGGTATGCATCGTAGTCGGAGGCAAACTTAATAACCGGGCAATATCACTGGCACATTCACCCACATCCATTCGCCGAATAACTTCGAAGGTTACACTTTAACAATATCTCTGAACCAATCCACAGTGCAGTACATTTCTTGATGTGCAAAGCAAAGTACAGTAGTTATTTTGGTGATTTTGCAATCTCCTGATTTGGTACTTTAGCGATGTATTCTGGTGTATTTACCATTCTTGTAAAGTATGAAAATGCTCGAGGATAACAGGTATGGCTTTTAATGCGACGCAAGAACGAGTTGAGGCGACGCAAATCGGGTCGTGGTAATAACGTGACGACGTTTTTGTGAAACGACATTAAAATGGCAGATTTAAATCGGGGTATTACAGCTGCATTATGATCACCCCTTTATGTCCAACTATCAGTTGAATGATTAACCATATTTACACAGGTACAGACAGGAGAGCTCAGATGTTGCCTTGATCCATTTCGTCTGGGTTTGTTGTTGGTTTAATGGTTGCGGTGGCCAGCTTAAGATCCTAGGGTCCTGAGTTTGAGCTCCTGTTGTGCAGTTAAAGTAACACCAGGTGGGTTGACTTCAGGAAATCATTGCATCAATAAGTGCACCATCTGTCAAATGGGATGATACGCTCATGATACAGCTGCCAAGAGTAAATGCTGGTATGTGGGCATCACACATCCAATGGTATCTTGCAGAGTGAGCAATCGTTGCCAGATCCCGAGTCAAATTGCAAATTCCCTTCCCCAATCAGCCTTGGGGAAACTCCACAAAGTCTACCCGAAGTTGGAGCTCTGACATTCACTTCCCATTCCCAACCAATGGTCTGGGGCATGGTCCGCAACGTGGCTGTAATAAAACAACAACACTTTTACATCATTTACAATCTCACGGAAAAGCGGAGCGTTACTTCGGGTATTTATAAAGCTTTCAAAATCAATCCCCTTTTTCACAAGTATTACTCAAGCCCGAACCAGCAATGGGGACACAGCACAAGGTCTGTGGAATGTCTCTCCAAAGGTGCGTGATCATAAGATGCGAGGAACACTGCCACAAGATTCCTGGCTTTTACCACTCTGTTTTTAACACTGTAGTTTTCAACCTATGCCCTAAACTGTTCCTTCAAATCCTTGTATTTTTGGTATCCCTTCTAAAATCACACATTTTGAAGAAGAACAACAACCACTCTTTTCACGTCTTCAGATGCATATGCTTCAGATGCAGTTTTCCCTGGCTATGAGGCACGATTCTGGATGGGCCGCCAGTCTGACGTGGGACACTGCAATGTGTCATTCTTCCCAGTAAGCTGGTACTCATTTTGCTGACCCCGGAATATTGACAGATCGAGTCACCCCACCTGGTGTTAATTTAACAGCTCAACAGGAGCTCAAACTCAGGACCCGAGGATCTTAAGCCAGCCACCTCAACCATTAACCAAACACCAGGCTTTATATTTTGCTTCAGCACTTTGTTGGACCTCTGCCATAAATGCCTTTAGAGCCAGTGATATGTCTTCTTTATTTGCACACAGTTCAATTCAGTGTTTTTAAAACACCCATCAGAAACTCAATCCCTGCCATAGTGTGTGATTTATTATATTTCTTTACTTATTGTTCAATAGTAATATCTCAAAGACTTAATGAATTATCAGCGAGGGGAGAAGGGCAGGGGGAAGAGGGTGTTTGCTTAATCGTGGGCATATAAAACAGTTCTGAAGATGTAATCGCGACAACCTTCCATATATCAAATATATGATGCCGCCATTTACCTTCCGGCAGCCAATGGCACGTGTCATGTCTACCACAATGCTTCTTGCAACTTTGAATGATGGCTCGTCACTGGCCAGCTGAGACCCTGTGGCACAGCAGAGGAAGTCCTGCACCAAGGAATACGTCAAACAGCACTCGTGAAACAAATTACATTCCCAGCGTGGCATGAGACAAAAGCCTCGAGGACATGGTTTGCTGAAATAAAACCCGACCTTGAGGCTGTGTATAATCCGTGATGGTCGAGGTGCTGAGTGCTCGCAGCCGAAGGGGCACATGGAGCCCTTTGCAAGATCAAGACAAGTGGTCATGGTGGCATCCTGCTTGGAAATCCATTCAATACTCGCCTCAATTTCTTTCTTCAGGAAATCTGCAACACAAAAGGCAACTATCAGTTACAAACAAAACAAACAAACAAAAAAACGACCAACAGACTATCGGAGACCAATGAACACCTCACACTAAAAAATTAACAAAACCGTAACTGTGGCACCTACTCGTCAAGTTATCTTGCAGGAATGTGGAGGCTTTCCTTACTGCCATGCTTGCTGCAATCTGCCCAGCTATTGCTGTCACCTACACACAAGAACCACAACATGCAATGAAAAACACAATCAGCGCAATGACTTGACTTGGCACAATCAGCACAATATCTGACACTGTTTTCTTCACAATGCCTGTAATAGTGCATAAAATAAAAGAAAAACAGATCCAAGAGAGTAATTATTATTACAAACTGGCAGATATACCCGTAAATGATCTCGTGACTGGAGATTGAAGCGATGCCCATCACAATGCAGCGACATCTTCAAGCATGGCGAACACTTTGACAACTAGAACGGGCACTCATAGAGCGCATACTTTCGCCGCCACTACTTTTTTTGTTCTTGGTATGAGTGTGGGGAACTGGTTTCATATGAATGGTCTTATGACACAAACCACATATCTATAATGTCATGACCCCCCCCCGACTTTCGGGGGCTATGGACTAAACAACAATCAACTCACGTCGTTTTGGCGAGTCTTCACTCGCAAGCTCGGTGAATACAACGTTTCAACAAGAGAAGGTAATCTCGTTTGATGCTGGTTTCATGCAAATCGAATAAGAATTGACTGAGTTATGCCGAAAACCGCATATTTTTCAAGGGCGTGACCCCCCCCCCGACATTTTACCCCAACCGGTGACATGTGTTATGACGTCATTGTGTCACAAGATTGGGCATTAAATTCTGAACATTTTGGTGCTGGGTTCATGTAAAGCGGACAAGAATTGACCGCGTTATGACAAAAACCGCATATTTTTCAAGGTCGTGACCCCCTGACCTTTGACCCCTAACCGGTAACAAGAGTATGGGCGTCATTGTGTCATATTGCATATCACAAGATGAGGCGTTGAATTCTGAACATTTTGGCGTTAGTTGCATGCAAATTGAATAAAAATTGACCGTGTTATCGTAAAAAGACGATTTTGACCTTTTCGTGACCTTGACCTTTGACCCGAACGATCCCAAAATCTAATCGAATGCTTCCTGGCTAATAACCAATCATCCCACCAAATTTCATGCAATTCGGTTTAATACTTTTTAAGTTATACGAATCACAAGATTACAAATAAATAAATAAATAAATAAATAAATACACGCCGACCAAAACATAACCTTTCGCAGAATGCGAAGGTAACAAGGTGGTGTAAAAGGCGCTGCATCAACGGCAGCAAATTTCCAATTTTTTAGATCCTCGTGGAGGATCTCCAATCTTACTCATGTTGTTGTTCTTCATCTTCTTCTTGTGGACTTCTTTGTTTCACAGCCTACAGTTTTCATCGAAACTTCCTGAAACTTGGCGTATATATGTAAAAATATCCTGCGCAGACAGTAACCATCTCCGATTTTGAAAATTCCTCCTAGAAAAAAAGTTGACATCATAATATCACCGCTAATGGAAATCGCCTAAAAAATTATCTCCGAAACTAGGCAAGCTGTTTGAATTTTGTTTGCGGGAATCAAGCCGGGCATGAGCACAGATAATTTATCGCAAACCTGATACATCACAATGATGTCATATTCGTTTTTATGACGTCATCATTAAGAGGACGAGGATCTTAGCTCATTTGAGCTTGTTTTTTTCCCCTACAACCTTTAAAATCTTTATTATTTCAACTGAATTACGTATATACAGGACTTGAACACTATAGAGCAGAAATCACCTTTTTGGCACATTCAAAACCCCTCCGTTTAGCAGTACAGTACTTTGACAAAATATTTCGTCATTTTACAGTCTCAACCAATCAAATTTACTTCTCACAAACCCCACCCATGTCCTTTTTTTCTCAAGATTGCACGGGGTAAGGTGTTCTATGAACTCTATTCCAACTCCTGGGACATTTTGTTGTTATCTTGATGGTACATTGTAGGAGTGGGTGTTTTTTCTGCAGCTGTTTAAATGGCAGGAACCGTCCTATTAGTCCAGTAATTGTTGATGTTCCTGC
>NC_140964.1:126335073-126380073 GCF_056783735.1 Eptatretus burgeri | reverse complement strand
GCCTGTGTGGAGGTGTCAGGTCAGTCAGGTCAGGCCAGATTAGATCTGTGACTTGCTACAGGTATCATGTAAACCTGTAAACCTGTACTAACCTGTTCCATGGTCGGGTTGTCGGTGACTAAACCGTCTCCCCCACCAGGTTTTTTGGTGAGGAGGGTGTTTGGATATGGATACCCAGCAGGATTAAAAACAAAAGCTGTCAAAGGGCGGAGGAGCTCCTTGTGAACTAACGGCCATCCATATCTAGTACCCAACTGTGTCTGCGGACGTCCTCCTGCAGTTGAGTTACTTCTTATTAGGAGGTTGGTGGCAGGATTTGCACTCTGGCCACCGTAAAACCCTTCATTCCGCAAAACACAAAAACGCAAAGAAATGTCAAAACCCACTCCGTGGGAGTACCTCCTGTGCATCTTCCCTTCACAGAGCAGCTCACCGGATGACGGGATAGGGGCAAAGCCTTCGGGACCCCCAATCTTTGATGATAGGAGGGAAACCACGGGGTAACATTCCCGGGTCAGATTGCGGGAGAGTGTGTCGGAGTGGTGCAGAGGTGTCGTCCACCAGACGTCCACCTTGGGTTAACCTGAGGCGGTCCCTTCGGCTAGGTGTGTGGAATGTCCTATCCCTAAGGCCTAAGTTACATTTGCTCTACGGCGAGGATACGGCGGCCGTACGCCCTCTGAATTGACAGAAACGTGCGGCGGCCGCAGAGTTTCTGCCGTGGCTTCAGGGTGGCCTTACGCTGTTTGGCTATATTTTACAGGCCGTAAGGTCGCCGTGGAATTATAATGCGGAGTTATAACTTTTTTCATTTCTACGTTCGCCGTAGCAATTCGACAAGCCGAAACAAAAGAAATGGTAAAAAAAAAAAAATTAATAATTAACCCATTTGTTAATGTCCGTCTGGCCGCACGTTCGCCTTAGGGCCCCCTGCGGTCGCCTTGCGGGCACCTTGAGGCTACCTTGCATCTGCCTTGAAAATTCTATGGCCGCCGCAGGGCCCCCTTAAGGTCACCGTGCGACATCAAATCAAAGACCGTATGGCAACCCCACATTTTCGGTCTCCACAATTTCTAAGACCTAAGGCCTAAGCCACATTTGCTCTACGGCGAGGATACGGCGGCCGTTCGCCCACTGAATTGACAGAAACGTGTGGTGGCCGCAGAGTTTCTGAGGTGGCCTCAGGGTGGCCCTATGCCGTTTGGCTATCATTTCAGGCCGTAAGGTCGCCGTGGAATTATAACACGGAGTTATAACTTTTTTCATTTCGACGTTCGCCGTAGAAATTCGACAAGCTGAAAAAAAAAAAAATTAACCCATTCGTTACCGTCCGTCTGGCCGCACGTTCGCCTTAGGGCCCCCTGCGGTCGCCTTGCGGGTACCTTGCGTCTGCCTTGAAAATTCTATGGCCACCGCAGGAATGCCCTAAGGTCACCGTGCGACATCAAATCAATGACTGTACGGCAACCCCACGTTTTCGGTCTCCACAATTTATAAATACGCCGTACGGCTACCCGAAAAATAAAAACATATGTGACTGCCACATTGTGTGACCGTGGAAATACTGTGGCCGCCGTATAATTGCTAATGGCCGTAGATTTTGGAGACCCCACGGCCGCCGTGGCAAATGTGACTTAGGCCTAAATACGCCGTGCGGCTCCCCGAAAAATAAAAACATATGTGACTGCTACATTGTGTGACCGTGGAAATACTGCGGCCGCCCTATAATTGCTCGTGGCCGTAGATTTTGGAGACCCCACGGCCGCTGTGACAAATGTGACCAAGGCCTAAGAGAGGATGATCACCTGTCTCTGTTATCATCTGAGCTCAAGCGTTTGGACATCGGTATTGCAGCTCTCTCTGAGGTTCGGAGACCGAATGGTGGCGGATTATGGTGGGTGGTTACACCTACTCTTGGTCTGGTCGCTCTGATGGTTACCATTCCCAAGGAGTTGCTGTAGCTGTGTCTAATAAGCTGACTCCAATGATAATTGAGGTAACACAGGTCAACGAGCGTATTATGAGACGAAGGATTCGTCACTCCTTAGGTGTCATTTCTCTGGTCTCTGTTTATGCTCTGAGGCGAGTGATATCACTGTGAAGGATGCATTATACGCCCCGCTCAAGTCTGTGGTTGATCAGTGCCCCAGAAATCCAGTCTTGGGGGATTTCAATGCATCGACTGGAACTGATAGGGATGGTTATGAGATGTGTGTTGGTTCCCATAGGTCAGGAATTATGAACCAGAATAGCACTAAGTTCCTTGACTTTGCAAGAAGTCATGGACTTAGGGTGGCTGGTTCATGGTTTCAGCGCCCACAAGCTCATCGCTGGACTTGGTATTCCAATGCTAGCGGTGTGGCAAAGGAGATTGACCATGTCCTCATTGATGGTCGCTGGAGGATGATCCAGAACTGCAGGGTCTACCGGAGTGCTCAGTTCCTCAATACTGACCACTTCAATACTGCTTGTTGTCGCAATTCTGAATTTGCACCTTACATCCAGGAGAATGGTACCATTCCAGCCAAGCTCAAGGATGAGAGGGTAACTGAGGAGTTTGTGAACAAGCTGAGTGGAGATTTGGGGGGTCTGGGTGCTTTGGGAGGTCCTGAAGAGTTGTGGAGTGCTTTCAAGACCACCGTCCTTGATGTTGCTGGTGGATGTCTTAGAACTCACCATCGGGCAAAGAAGAATTTTGTCTCTCAAGGGACACTGGATACCATTGACTAGAGTCGCAGGGCCAGGCTGAATGGCAGAGCTGAGCTGTTCAGTGAGCTGAGGTGTAAAACTGTACGTGCGCTAAGGGTGGACAAGGAGATCATGTGCGAGGAATCTGTGAGGGGGTAGAGCATCACCTGTGGTCAGGTGATTCTCATCCTGCTTACAGGGGAATTTGCGTATTGTGTTCATCCAAGCCCATCCCTCGGTGTACTGCAGTTAGAGCAGAGGGTGGAAGGCTCTTGACAGAGGAGTCCGAAGTGAAAGCCCGCTGGGCCGGTTACTTTGAGCGGTTATACCAGGCTGATTCACCAGCTGTCGAGTTGGACGTCAGGTGTGTTCCAATCCCTGTTGCTGACCCTCCAATCAACTGTGGTCCACCTTCGCTTGTGGAAACACAAGCTGCGGTGAACCGGTTGAAATGGGGTAAAGCTCCAGGGATCTGTGGCATCCAGGCTGAACTTCTCAAGGCTGGTGGAAATGCTGCACTCGTGTCATTGCATGCAGTTCTGTTCTCTGCCTGGAACACAGGCATCATCCCAACTGACTGGAAGAGGGGCGTTGTTGTCCCTCTCTGGAAAGACTGCATTATGATGATCGCCAAGACTGCAACAACGACCGAGGGGTGACGCTGCTCTCAGTGCCGGGCAAGGTCTTTGCTCGGATAATTCTTGATAGGATTCGACACCATCTGCTTGAGCACCAGCGTCCAGAGTAGTCAGGCTTTACACCAAAGAGGTCAATGATTGACCGTATCCTTGCTCTTCGGGTCCTCAAACGAACGCAGATACGAGTTTCACCAGGGGCTGCTTGCAGCCAATATTGATCTCTGAAAAGCATTTGATTCAGTGAATCGGGATGCCCTCTGAAGGATTCTAGGTCTTCGTGGGGTGCCACCAAAACTAATCGATCTGATGTCTGAACACTACTCTGGTACTGAGAGGCAGTGAGATGTGGTGGTCCCATCTCCGACTTATTATCCCGCCCCCCTCCCCCCCTCCCGGAGGGAGGGAGCGGGATATTGTAATTGTCCGGTTTGTTTGTCTGTTTGTTTGTCTGTCAGCAACTTTACGGCAAAACGGCTTTAGAAAAAACTATCAAATTTAATCCACAGGTGGGCAATGAACGTTGGACGACCCCATTAACTTTTGGGTCCAATTGGATCAAAGGTCAAGGTCACAAAAAGATCAAAATCGTTTTTCACTCATAACTTCGTCAAAAATGATCTGATTTACTTCAAACTAAGCTTATAGTGAACCTTATTCTATTTGTCACTTATTATCCTACCCATTCCTATCGTGAAAAATGCATATTTGTGAAGACCGGTAGGGTCCGAAGTTTTGGCGGTCATGGTCATCGGTCAAAATTACAAATTTTCCATCAAAACTAAAACATGGTTATGAAAATACAACTTTATGGGAAAACGGCTGGCTAAAACACTGTCAAATTTTATTCACAGGTGGCCAATGAAAGTCTCGAGTCAAAATCGTTTTACGATCAGAACGTTTTCATTAATTTGTTATTTAATATTCTTGTTGAACAAATAAACATAACAGAATATAAATTGAAAGAATATTTCATTGTTTATTAACAAACCGTTCTCAATACTATATTACATATAGTACATACCTATAATATGGACTGTATATATTGTAACTTTGAAAGTTAAATTATTATTTATAGTATGGACACGGTGAGCTGTAAACTAGTGGCCAAGTATATCTTAAGTTTATATTGTTTATTGGCTTTCATTTGACACCATGACCTCTGACCTTACGTGGCCTTGAAAGGTCAAAATCATTTTACGGTCATAACTTCGTCAAAAATGGTTTAATTGACTTCAAACTAAGACTAAAATATTCCTTATTCTATTCCTTATAATCAACATTCAAGTTAAGGATGTATCAAATTTAAATTTGATCCCCAAAATAACTTTATGCCTTAAATGGGCGGGATTTGTTGTGCCTGGCACCACTTGTTTCAAGTTGTTACTTGAGTTCGTCAGGGGTGTGTACGGGCCCCCACACTTTTCAGCACTTGTATGGACTGGATTCGAGGGAGGATGTCGGAGAGATCAAGCTGCAGTGCATCGTTTGGGAATGTCAAGATCTCTGACCTTGATTTCGCAGATGATGCAGTCATCTTTGTGGAGACTTTAGATATCCTTTCGGGGGCCCTCGAGGTGCTGAATGAGGAGTCGGAGCCGCTGGGATTACGGGTTTCCTGGGTCAAAACTAAGATCCAGGCTTTCAATGACATCTTGGATGCTGCTGTCCTGTCTGTGCCTGTTTGTGGTGAGCATGTTGAGGTCGTGGAGAGATTCACTTACCTTGGTAGTGATATTTATGTCTCTGCTGGCTGTGAGTCAGAGGTCAATAGACATCTGGGTCAGGCCTGGGGAGTCATGGATTCACTGAAAAATGGGGTGTGGCGCTGCAGGTACCTGTGTGGGAGGACGGAAGTCCAAGTCTTCAGGTCCTTGGTGCTTCCAGTCTTGCTATATGGATGCGAGACTTGGACTCTGACCAAGGATCTGAGACGGAGACTTAATTCCTTTGGTAGCAGGTCTCTTCAGAGAATCCTTGGCTATCGCTGGTTGGACCTTGTGTCCAACGAGCGGTTGCTGAGAGAGAGACTCAAATGCGATTTTTTACCTGCATAGTCCGTGAGCGTCAGCTACGGCTGCATGGACATGTGGTTCGTTTTCCTAACGCTGATTCTACTCACCAGATTCTCTCAGCGAGGGAATCTCCTGAGTGGAGGAGACCAATGGGCCTACCACGTGCCTCGTGGTTGCAGCAGGTTGATCAGCATCTCAAGGAGATGGGGATGGGCCTGGCATCTGCCTGGGGGATGGCCAGACAGAGACCCCTGGAGTACCGGTGGAAAGTGGATGCAGTGAAGCGCTGCTCTGGTGCATGCTCCCATACCTGACCTGACCTGGAGGTGCCTCAAAATTAGATTTAGTCCACCTCACATTCTGTCGTTATCCTGTTTTGAAGTATTAACATTATAAATATTTAATTTACTTTCCTTAAACCCTGTATTTATTTAAGTTGTTTGTGTTGTCAATTTGTCGTGGGTTTGAGTATAAACCCTTGTGCTGTGCTTCCGTTTGCTACGAGCACCAGAATCTCCCAAGAATCTCGGCTATTCACATCCAAAGGAGAACTGTTTGGCTATCCGTCCGGCAGGGGAAAAAAATCCCCTGGACACGAAAAAAAAAAAAAAAAAAAATATATATATATATATATATATATATATATATATATATATATATGTAATGAAAGAAAGAAAGAAAGACCCACCCACATCTCTCACCTGTGAATGGAGGGAAAAGGCAATCAGCTCTCACCTAATCAACTAAACCCAGGTATCTAGGATTATATAAACAAGTGACCCTCCCACACTCCTCCAGCCAAAGAAGCTGCATAAAGCAACACAAGAAGACCTACACAAGGTAAGCGCTATGCTGTTTCGAACCCTTCCCAGACGTTTTGGAGTCTGCTTACTTTTGACGTTTTTGACGTTTGCACGTGGTACATGCTTGGGAGCCTCATTGGTATGCATTGCTGTTTGCGCTATCACTGATGATTCGCCACTAAGCGATGAAACCGATCCGGTAACTGAGGGGCGTGTATCGCATTGGGATTGTTGTGTGTGTACTATGTGTGAACGTCTTTATAGTTGTTTAGGAATTCTGGGAAGGGTTTGAAACAGCACAGCGCTTACCTTGTGTAGGTCTTCTTGGGTTGCTTTATGCAGCTTCTTTGGCTGGAGGAGGAGTGTGGGAGGAGTCAATTGTGTGTATGTGTGTGTGTATATATATATATATATATATATATATATATATATATATATATATATATATATATATATACGTATATATATATATATATATATATACATTCATATATATACATATATATATATATATATATATATATATATATATATATATATATATATATATATATATATATATATATATATCTATATATATATATATATATATATATATATATATATATATATATATATATATATATATATATATATATATATATATATATATATATATATATATATATATATATATATATATATATATATATATATATATATATATATATATATATATATATATATATATATATATATATATATATATATATATATATATATATATATATATATATATATATATATATATATATATATATATATATATATGTCTATGTATGTATATATAGTTTTGGCCCGATCTCTCAATGGTGAAGAATTAGTTGGGATATTAAAAATTTCTCGAATGCATATCCAGATTCAGATATCCACCAAAATCTAATCGATTCATCCTAATCACACACCCAACCTGGCCATCAAGCTTCATCCAAATAAATCCATAACGTTTCGAGATATCCTGCTCATAGACGGACAGACAAACAGACAAAAAAGAAAGATGTCATACATAGCATGATTCTGGCGAAATCCAAATCGACAATTGTTGCAATGGAAACAACAATTTGGTAATTTCAACAATTTGACACATCAAGTGTTTTACATGAATGAATGTTATGCATTACAAATGTGGCTAATACATTTTCTAATTGTGGCCGAATAAGTGTTTTACATGTTTTGGATGGCCTTGACCTTTATGCAAGGAAATCCAACACAGGTGGGCACCATTTAGCCCATCATGCCAGCGCGAACACCACACAAATTTATCGACACAAGATCCAATGAAGAAAATGCACATCAAAAAAACAAAACAAATTAATTCATTATTATTATTATTATTATTATTATTATTATTATTATTATTATGTTATTTATTTAAAAATTTGCGTTTTTTTTTTCTTCTTCCCCACAGGGGAGGGGCATGGGCTTGGTTAAAAACAAACATCAACCACACAACCCCCCTTGACAAGAACCCCACCAACAGCACTCCGTACACATGCACACAATCACCCATTAATGCTCAAACTGCCAAAAAGTCCTGTCAACATCCCAATACCCCTCTATCTCCATAACTTCCAGGTACCTATCTAATTCCAATTTAAACTTATCCACTGTTTCTGCTGCCACTACCTTTTCAGGGAGACCATTCCATGCATTAACTACTCCCTGAGTAAAAGTCCCCTGTCTTACTACCGTCTTAACTCTCCTCTTCTTTCCTCTCAAGCTATGGTCCCTGGTCCTATCACTGTTTACTCTGTTGAATAATTCATCTGCACTTATTTTATCTCTACCTTTCATTATCTTAAACATCTCTATCATATCTCCTCATAACCGCCTCCTTTCTTGTGTATAAAGCCCTGTCTCCTTCAGTCGCTCCTCATAGCTAAGTTGAGCTCGGCCCGGAATCAATCTAGTAGCCTTGCGTCTCTATGGCATCTATTTCCTTCCGGAATTTGGTGACCAGAACTGCACACAATACTCTAGATGTGGCCCTCACTAAATTTCTGTACAATGTCAACACCACCTCTTTTGATTTATAAATGACCCTCCTCCGAATTCAACCTAAAACCCTATTTGCTTTACCTATAGCTGCCTGCTTACCTCCCATATCTATAACCACCCAAGGATCCTTGTCTTCTGTGACACGCTCTAAAATTACTCTAAAATGTAATCTCTATTTTCATTGTTCTTCCCCATCCCCAGCACCTTACACTTGCTCAGGTTAAATTCCATCTGCCAATCTTTTCCGCAATCTATACAAATATCAATACTTTCCTGTATCTGATCACCACCCCCTCTGCTATCTACCTTACCTCCAAGCTTTGTGTGTCCAAGCTCCAAGCTTTGACTAAGTTTGACCAAATTTTCCTCACATATTCTGCACATAGGTATAAATTAGCTATGGAAACTTCAATTTTACATCTTGAAAAATTACTGAGGTGTCGGAAAAATAAATTCACAAAAAGGCCCACATGATTATAATGGGGTGAAATTGTTGTCATGGAAACCATTGAAATGTCAAAAAGGCTATAATGATCGTTCTAATTTTTGGTGAACTGGGTCTGTAACCCAATATGCAAATCCCTTTCAAATTTTAAGTTAATAGGATGAAAACAGATTATTTGATGTTCCCTTGGCCTTTGACCTATTGACCTCAAACAATAGGCTTCAGTGACCCAATATGGAAACCCTGTTCAAATTTTAAGTCAATCAGAAGAAAATTGATGATTTTATATTGCCTTGCCTGACCTTTTGACCTCAAAAACAATATGCTTCTAAATTCTGATTGGTGAACCAATTCAGTGACTCAATATGCAATTTCTGTTCAAACAAGCAGAAAATCCACCCTCCGGGTGGATGAAGATTGCATATTGCTTGCTGAAAAAAGTAGTCTGTATTTTGCAAGAAGACACTGTAGATGTTTGTGTGGTGTGTGTCTAAAGGGGTCCAACGGTTCTTTAGACCAGTATAAAAAAACCCACAAAAAACCCCTGAAATTGTGATTATATAAAAAGTTTCAGGCATTTTTGAGTAAAAGTTGGCAAATATATTGTTGCGGTTCTCGGAACCGCATGCATCCAACATACAGTGGTCCCCAGACAGTTATTCCATTAATATACGTGTCGATAGTCCCTTCCCTTTTGTCTAGCGGGACAACGGAATGTGCGTTGCGGTGATCTCATAGACAGGTTTGCTTACATCATTTCTTCTTCATTTCATTTCTAACTTCATTCCAACTCTTCTTTTCTGCTTATTTCTGAGGTAAATCTGAGCCACGTGCACCCTTCGCTGTGAGATGGATCCTCAGCAAAGGCCAAGCAGGCATTACGCTGGACACTCCTCCGTAGAAATTACAGCCTGCCAAACGCACGCGCAGCAGTAATTTCCACCCAATGGACAGAAAACCCCCAGCACGACACCCACGCTGCACGGAACGCGTACCGAGGCCGATAATGGAAAGGTAACCCCACGCCACGTTGGGCGGGATGCGAGTGTGCTCGGCACAAGCGGTGCGTTCCTTTCGACACATTTCTGGGTTTCATTTCTCGGCATTCTCTTTTCCCTCCATTTCTCCACCTGGCACATATCTATATGTTTTTTTATTCCAAACCTCCATTTCATTACAAAACCGATCATTCCCTCTCAATTTCGGACACATATCGGGGTTGGCCCAGCGCAGACGATCGCAGAATCAGGCGAATACGAGCGCTGATCAAGTGGGCCATGGCTATATATCTGCACAGACTGCACGATATAGGCATGGATTTATTGTAACACTTTACTGTCCGTCCTCGCTGGCGGCCGTGGGTGTTCCCCACAGACGGCGGACGTTTCCTCACTTCTACGGCCAGTGAAGCTGCGATCGGGCGGAGGCATGTTATACAGCTCGGGCCACGTGGCGCACACGGAGCAGGCACATTGAACAGCGCTGGTCGGGGCGCCCGAGCAGGCATGCGGGACCCTCGGCCGGTCGTCAGGGAATGGCCCGGGGGTTCGTGCAAGGCAATTCATGACGCGGAGTTCGGTGTGGGTGATTCATATCATGTCGTGGGGTCGGAGAGAGTCATTTTTACGGCTTGGAGTCATCTTGCCGGAAGTGAAATGTTGCGGTTTCCGGCCATCGCGGCCGGTCCGGGCCAATCAGAGCGCCCGATTGGGGTGACGACACAGCGCTTCGGGGTGGCCCCCCGCCCTGCAGGGCCTATAAAGGTGCAAGCGGAGCTTTCGATCTCCATCTGCCCTGCCTCACCTCCCACTCAAGTCGTTCCTAGACTCCGTACGTCACCGCCTGGACTCCGCCTCCTCTTCTCCGCCCACACGACACTGACTCCACCCACCCACCTGGTCCCGCCTTCCATTCTGTCCACTCGCTCTGGACTCCACCCTCCCAACTCAAGCCCCTCCTTCAAGCCGACGGTCTCAACGCGAGCCCCCCCCCAAAGCAAGAGATGACGCGCCAGCTGTCAGGGGGTACTGCATCACGGAGCATTCCCCCCCCCCCCCCAAACGTATTGGTGGCATGTTCGGGCAATCAATTATTCAAAGGTACCGAGAGACCACAGCCTCAACTCCTCTCCTGTCTTGCTAAAATACCTCCTCTTTATCGGGTTTTCTGTGTCTGTGCATGCGTGTGCGTGTGCGTGTCCTGGCACCTGTCCACACAAGTAAGACTGCAGAAGATCATTATTATTATTATTATTATTATTATTATTATTATTTCGCATTCAGTCTGTGCTGTGTCCCCTTTAGTAAGTTGCTTGTTTATTGTCGCACCACACCTTTCTTCCCTATCTCTGCATGCACACACCAACAAGTCTATTCGCACCACACCGTACCACATACCCTTCTTCACCTGCTTGTTAGAAATGTTTCCAGCTCGTTTTTGTCTTTTCTTTCATTGATCCAGCATGGTACGAATCCAAGCTCAGCTGGGACTTTATTCCTAACGATCTGTTCTATTCAGCCGGTACGTCCTTGGCAGTGTCGCTCAGCTGCATCTGATCCGGTCCAGTAAAGTGATCCGGTTCGGACAAGGCATACCTTGGGCATGTTCCCCGGTAATTAAATCACGTGATTAATTAGGTAACCCGGTTAACCCACAGACTGGAGGACCCGAGGTCACACGGTTGAGTTATTGGCGTCCACCGTCGGTTAGCGACCCGCTGCGTCATGGAATTATCCGTGTGTGACGGCCTACAATTCCGGGGAGTCTGGTGGGAGCCGAGATAGCTTTCCCCCCTCGTGGTCTTCTCACCCGACCCCCGGCCTGCAACAACATTATTCTCAAGGTTTTGGGTGTGCTGAATCCTCAAAAAGTTGAGACAGATTCGGACGAAACTTGGTGGACACGTTGGGTGTGTAACAAGGAAGAATTGATTAAACTTTGGTGAAGATCCAAATGCGGATCTGATAATTTTTTTAAAAGTGATTCTTCATCATTGAGAGATTGGGCCAAAAACGATATAAATGATATCTCAAAAATGCATTGGGCCCGATATGTTTTCTTAGATCAGGCATTGTGTGGCATTGTTATGCGCTCCAGTGCCCTTCCAGTAAATAAATGTACTCCTGGTCAAACTCATGTTCAAACGGTACATAATTAATAGACATACTCCATACATGGCAAGTTGGAGGTGATGGAAAAAGGGGTTGGCAGGGATCGAAAGCGGGTTATTTGTTTATTTGACGTGATCGGCAGTAATGCTGCGCACGCAATCCTGGATGGTGGTGAGGTGGCCTTCGGTGAGGGAAAGCTCATGACGTCACACAATCAAATGACTAGAGGCATATCAGCTGCAGGTCACTCCCTCCAGGGGTGTGTTCAGTTACTAAGCATCAAGCTAGCGCTTGCAAAGCCAGCTGCTACTTCTCAACGGATTTGAATAGAGTGCTTGTTTAAGTGCTCAAGCCATTTGGCGAGCACTCGACAAGAAAGATGGTAACTGAACACACCCTTAGGTTTATCAGTCTGTGCATCAATCCTTGCAAGTGGAATGGAAGCAAAACATTGCGTTTTCAAAATTGAGCATACTTTCCACATAATACGGGTTTTGATGATGCTAAAATAGGTCTGCGTGTTTTCAGAAAGGAAACGTGTCAAACCCGTGAAATGTTGGTCACGTGCTATCTATGAAACTCATGTGGGACGACCTCAGTTTCACCTCAACAAGGATTCACTGTCTGCTCATGTTTTTTGGTTTTATATACAGTATTCAGGGATCTCCCGCTTAACGAAGGTTTGCATCGCGAAGGTTCACAACAACGAAGGAACCATCAAAGAGTCATGGTGATTGTGCAATGTCACTTCCGTGGCGATGATAAGTACGATATGTTTTCTTGTACTAAATTTTTATTTTTGAACAAGGCTCACTCACTTGGCTGCACCTGGATGGGTCTGAGGGTCGAGGAGCAGCAGCTAAAACCCAAATCCTATCCAGGTTCCTCCTGATGAGTTAATCTTTGCTTTTCGCTTGTTCGGGTTCCTTCTGATGACTCAAATTCAGTGCTGTACCTCTATTTGGTCTTCCATTTGATTTTAATTTATTGTAATCCCATTACCAATTTAATTGAATAATAAATAATAATAAAGGTTATGTGTCAGAGTCAGGTGTCCGATCAAATCTGGACGTCTTGGTACCCGGTCATCACTGCCAGCAGTTATAAAGTGGCAGTTCTAGTTATGTCTATTATTATGTAATACACCAGTACACAAACACCGCACAAAACACATCACACAAACTCTGTAAAAAAACAAGTCCTGGCAGGCGTCTGCAATCTCCAATTGCTCTTTCTTGTTATTAATGTTGTGGATACTGTCGATTATAGGTTGGGAATTATCAATGATCACAAATTTCTTCATGACAGAATAAAACCTCGCCTTTTCATGATTACTTTTAAAACATTTATAAATTTGTTTCATCGCTCATTTTTTAAAATATTCATATACAGCCTGTGGCTGCTTGGCTGCATCATTTTCTGGGGGCATGGCTGTGCTGCTGATGAAATACCCCTGTTAACAGTAAGCCGGTACTCATTTTGCCGACCTCAGATGGATGACAGGCAGAGTCAACATACCTGGTGTTAATTCAAGGAGTGACAGAGGCTTTAACCCAAGACCCTAGGATCTTAAGCCAGCCACCTTAACTGTTAAGCCAATACCAGACTTATCACTCCTGCAATACCACCTGACAATGGTTTCAAACTGCATTTTCTACTTGTGATGATGAATCTCATCTTCGGAGAGTTTTTGTGTATTTTGGGTATCGAGTAAATGAATGGTAATTTATGGTGTTTATGTGGAACCAACAGTCTTCTCACTTTTGAATGATTTATATGGTATTGCATTAAGTCTCTTTTATTGACAATATTTATTTTTGTTGGTATTTGAGGGTCCAGTCTGTAAGCCCAATTCTTCTAAAAGTGTTTGAATGTGGAATGCTTTGCATCCAAATGCAATCTTATTATTTGCTTTGTCAATTGGAACAATAAAATGTTGTGTTTGAAGCTGTTTTAAATAATGACTCGTCTCTGGATTGTTTAAAATTACTTTCGGATGATCAATTCAAACTTTTCTTTTCAAATCGACAATTCTCCTTTTGACATGTTTCTCTACCTCCTCCAACTATAAAGCCATTTGTGTGTTTGGAACTTTGTGTTTATGAATTTGTTCTCTCATCCATTCCATCAGTCCTATCATTGCAAGTCCCATTGCCTTATTCCAGTTAATCCATTTATTTTCTCTATAATTTGGTCCTTTTGTAAGTAATGCGTGTAATTTCTACCTTTCACTTCTGAGATCACCTGTAATAATGTGTTTATGATGTGGATCTTTAAATAAGGAATGTTCACAATTACAATGATGTGTGTTACTCAACCATTCCTCCACATCTTCAGATTGCACAGTTTCCTTATAGTTCAAGATTTACCCCCCCCCCCCCCCCGAATTGCATTTCGTAAAGTGCACATAACCCTTGGTGGCTCTCTTTGTTGTTTTGTTTCTGGAACTTTACTCCACACTGCCTTCTGTTGGAGTATTTCTCCATATTGATCATTTTCATCCCTTTGTTATGAAACATAATTTTGATGATGTCATTGTCTTTTCTGCAATCAACTTCTTTAAGGTTCTCTTTGTACATTCTATGGTCAATAATGTCCAGAATTGCTTCCATGTGTTGGAATGGGAGTTCCTCTTGATCGTCCTCTTCCATTTTTGTGTTAACAATTTGCCAAACCTCTTTTAGATGTTGTGTTTTTTTAAGTATTGATCTGAATTCTACTGCGGTTAAGTAACCTTCAGATATTTGATTTGTTAACCACTCATTTACGATTTGTTGTGGTGTGTCGATTTACTCATTTACGATGGTGTGTCTAATTGGACAATTACGTCCATAATGAATGTACTCAGTCTCTGAGAGTCTCGTGGTTAGGTGTTAAAACTGAGGTGATTATGTGTTGTCAATTATGTTGTACGTATGTATGTATTAATAATTATTTCATTTAATCTGCATGGGTAAGCAGTTATTAATTCTTTAACACAGAAAAGTTCTCTACACTTAAGTACTTGTGTGATCTTCCATCCCATCCTTTTTTCGGCCATTACCGTTTATCCGTTCTGCGACCTGACAACTGAAGCTCGCAATTTGACAGTATCCATGTGTAAAGTGATGAGTGAGTAGTGGACAACCAGTAGTTTCATCTGGGTTTCTCATGCCATTCCTGTGTGCATTAATTCTTACATTACATCTCTGCGTTGATTCACCGACATATTGCATCACCATCCATCCATTGGGACCATACTCTGTGCAGAGCGTTGGTGCAGCTTAAGCAGTCTCCTTGGTGAGTGGATACAATCCTGGATGGGACACCACTCCGACACAGTATACCAGCAAGCTGGCACTCATTTTTGCCAACCTCGGAAGGATGACAGGCGGAGTCAACCCCACCTGGTATTAATTCAACAGCCGAGTGGGATTTGAACTGAGGATCCTAGAATCCCAAGCCCACCACCCTAACCATTAAGCCAACACCAGACATATATTGCATCACACATTTGCTGCAAGTCAGTAAGGAAACAGTTTGAGGTTTTTCATGTCATTAATTATTTTGTTTCTTTTAACTTGTAAGATTTAGCCATGACTGTACAATTAATTATGTTGTTTCTGGCAAATTTAAGACAAGTTTTGCAATTGCAAATCCCACATTTACGCACTTTGCATTCGGATAAGTGTTCCCCATTGGCTAACCCGGAATGGCCACCTCCTACAGCCAGGATATCTGAGTTAACTACAGCACTATCTTGTCGAGGAACAAAAATCCTCTGAGGAGAATTAGTCCCGAGGAAGGCGAGTTCAGCTGGGGGCTTTCATCTTAAATTTTGCCGAGTTGCATCATTTTCATAGTTTGAAATGTAGTTTTCACAAATGCATAAGAATTAAATAAATACATGAGAACCAAATAAATATATCAGAAACTGTAGAGTGCGTTTTCCACCAAAATATAATCGAGAGACACAAAACACACACACACACACACACACACACACACACACACACACACACACACACACACACACACACACACACACACACACACACACACACACACACACACACACACACACACACACACACACACGTAACCTCGCATCCCCTTTGGGGCGAGACTAATAAAGTAAAAGCCAAAATTTTGCTTTAGTACTCCTAGGGGTATAAGCAATTGCTCAATTTGAGTGTTTTACACCTCCCTCCCCTCCCAGCCCCACCCCTACCCCCTCCCCCCCAAAAAAAGAATGTCTAGCAACAAAATCAAAACGAAGAAAAATGTAAGCAGTTGACAAAAAATGACAAAAAGGGGACTTTAAGGTATTTGCCAGATATTTGCTGAGCAGTTGGAGGCGACTCGCTCAACAACAAACTCCACAGTACGGCGCAATGATGGAGGATGATTGTGGAAAAAGGCCTCCTGCAGCATTTCCTGCAGCACAAGCAAGGAACATGAGGGGAGATTGAGCGAAGGAGGATAAATTATTTAAAAAAAAAAAAAACATGTTGGTAGGGGATGAGGGTCGCTATGACGACCTGTGTGTCACGTTGTCCAAAATGTGACTTGCACACAGAGGAAGCATCAGCAGCTGTCGGGGTTATTTTCCTGAGAGGACCTCCCACTCTCATGATTCCTCCGACAACTCCAACCTGCCCCAGAGTTAAGACTCTCCGCATTTCCGCTGCACACACACATTAACACTCGTGTGAACACACTCACACTCGTTAACCATGTCGATAAGAGCCATCTACGTGTTAAAATAGAATCTGGATAATAAGCGTACGCTTGAATATAAGCGCATCATCGTGAGGCTTTGAAAACGGAAAATATTATCAACTCGAACACGACGGTATTACGTGTTTTATTGGTACATAAGCTTGAAGCCCGAATTTCTTACACGTCTGCGACTGGTACTTACAAGAGTTGGACGTTCAAAACAACGTCGTTCATCAAGGGTTGTAAAACAACGTTTTTCCATCACAATCAAAATGGACACGATGAAGCGACCATCACACATCCGTGAAAAGAAGATTGAGATCATCACGTTTTACAAGTCTTGGAAGAACCAGTAACAGATGCGTATTAAAATTCCGACTTAACACGAGGACTAATGACGTGAATGGTGAAGAATGAGGAAATAATCGTTCGGCGTGCGAAAAGTTTGAAGAAGATGGGGAGTGGAAGACCCGGACATGGGAAAACGAACTTGTTGCGGAGTTTGCACAGATATGTGCTCTCGGACTGATAATGTATTTCGTGTTTGTTTCCGAGGTATGAACAATTCAAATTGCAGTGATGTAAAAACTCACATCTCTGCAGCTAATCTGAAGAACATTTACCATTATAAGCGCACGTCATGGCTTTTTGAAGACGTACAAGCGCACGTGTGTTCCACTAAATCGAAAAAATAGGTGCATACGCTTATTATCCAGATTCTCCTGTATGTTTACAAAATAAATTGCAAAGTTATAGTCATCATCATCCGATGCATACATGTCAACCCGTAAGCCTGCTGTTAGCTTAACATTTAAAGCGGCTGGCTTAATATATAAAGGGTCCTGGGTTTGAACCCTTGTCAGGCCATTAAAGAACACCAGGTGGGTTGACTCAGCCTGCCATCCTTCTGAGGTCGGCAAAATGAGAACCATCTTACTGGAAACAAGGGGCATTGCATCAGTGGCACAGCTGCGCTCCCAGTAATGATGCAACCAGCAGCCACAGGCTGCGTACGAAATTATGAAGAGTTATCCCATCCATCACTCTTCCTTCTACTCACCTTAACTGTTATCTCCTCTCAACCCTTTGTTAGTTTATTCCTACCCCCCCCCCTTTTTCTTCCATGTTCCCCCAATTTTACTCCCCACACACCCCCTCCGTTTTGAAAATGTAATATGTAGACGGCCCATAATACATTTCTGCAGTTTCCTGCATGCTCCAACTTCTCTTTCTGGACGCTAAGGTTCATAATATATTTTCACGAGTTTATTTTTTCAAATTCAAAATCTATCAAAAATAAATAAATAAATAAATAACACATCCATACCAAAGTAAGGGCAGCAAGAGTGTAAGAGATCTTGATCCACCATGGGAAGGGTGTCCTGGGGTGGTGTGGGGGGGGGGAAGAAAAATCAAAAGCTTTAATCTTTGAGGATGAAGATCATAAATCGACCTCAGTGCTGTACTGTGCCGTTCCTTACTCCCAGGAAATGAAACAATCGCTCATGTTTCAGCCCACCTGCCTCAAACAGGAAAGGCCATTCTTCTACAAGTCGGCACAAGAAGGGCAAACTCGACTCCCTCTTAAATATCCCTTTCAAAGAAGACTCTCCAGGGGAAGAGAATGGAGTTGTAGTGGGAATGGGAGCAATGAACATATTACATACAGAATACAAAAATGGTTGGATTTTTGACCCCATCCCTCCCACTTCATACATCTCATGCATGTCTTCCTAGTCAGGAGGCCCAATGCAGAATAGTGTACGACCCTGCTGATTCCGTGTTAGAATAGTGCAACAGGTGTAAATTGACTGTCCAGACACACAGAAACGTGAATCAACTTGTTGCCAACTCTGGATATGGATAGTATGGCCGCCATGACAGTTTACAAAATGGTCGCCATTAAATACACTTTTCGTCATATTTCAGCCGCAAATTGACATGAAATTACAAAATTAGGGTCGATTTCCATGTTTTTGAGCATGCCTGAGCTGATGGGAGTATAGAAAAAAACATTGCTCCATCCATTTTCTAAAAATAATATGACTTATTTTTCACTATATTATTTTTAAAGAAATGTTCAGGCTCGAATTAGAATGTCTGATTATACAAACCACAATCAATGAATTTTACAACTTTGCTATAAAATGAACCTAAACTACATAACTGTGTGTTTTTCTGTTACCCAGGACTAACTGAAAAATGAAAGCCGCAAGATTTCTCACAGGGGGTTCAAGGGATCGAGAAGAAGAAGAGCATGTAGACTGGAATAAATGCTTTATTTGCCAGGACAGTTCAAAAACTAGCAAGTCAACGCCACTTCGAAAGACTACAATCGTTGGTGTGAAAACTGTAGCTGAATGTTGCAAAGAAAGAGAGAAATATAATGATGCTAAATATGTTGACTCATTCTCAAGAATCAGAAAATATTCTGTACCGGAGCACGTCAAAAAGATTCAATGGCACAAATTCTGCTATAGTGACTTTACTCACGCACAAAAAATAGACAGACTGAAGTCAAGGATTCAGCCACAATCTGTGACTTACGCAGAAGAGATACCCACAACATCAGGTTCCTCAGAGAAATACCATGTCCCAAAGTCACTAAGATCCGCACACAGCGCTATGGATTGGTCAAAATGTGCTTTCTGCCAGACTGACATTCCTGGAAAAGCTGGTGTCCTAACAAATGTTGAATTTGATCACACATCATCCAGGATGCTTAGTTTGGCCCAATTTGACCCCACCATGCATCACAGGTATGCAGGTGTTTCAGACTTGATGGCAGATGAAGGTAAATATCACCTCAAGTGTTATGTTTCTTTTCGCAGAAAGTATAAAAAGGAGAGTGGAGAGAAAAACCAGTCTCCTGAAAGCATCTGTTTCAGAAATGTGATGAACCAGCTTGAGAAAGCTGCAGAAGGGACATGTGTTTACCCTGAAAAACATCTGGGAACACTACAGCATGCTGTTATTGAATGATTTTGGAATTGAGGCTGGAGCCTACAAAAGCTACAATTTCAAGCAGAAAGTGGAGGTTCACTTTGGTAGTGACAAGGTGACATTCGTGCAGCCATTGGATGTCACAAAACCCCTCATAGTTGCGTCCTCAACTGTGACAAAGTTTGCCATGAGAACCGCCGTGAATGATTTATCTGAAGAAGGTGAAAGTTCTGAAGAAGATGAATTGGCCCAGTGCAGTCTGCCTCATCATGAGAACGAAATCCTTAGCTGGATCTTCAGAGTGGGCATAAAGATTTACAGTGACGTAAAACACTCTCCAGGGCATAGCATTATCGGTGGACTGAACACAGAAAATGCAGAGCGAATTGTACCTGAAACCCTGTACATGCTTGTAAAGCTTCTTTGTGGTGGTGACAGCACTGACAAGATGGACAATGAAGAAGCGGATGAGACAGATACCAAGAACAAAGTTCTGAGCATCTGCCAAGACATTATTCATGTGGCTTCAGGAGGCAAAAAACTGACCCCCAAACACCTGGGCCTTGGCCTTGCTCTTCACCAGGCTACACGCTCAAAAGAGCTTGTCAATCTTTTTCATGCAGCTGCACACACAGTTGGGTACGATACAGTGAGGCGCATTGACACAGCAATTGCCAATGATGTTATACAATGCTTCCGAGATAATGGAAATGTCATGATCCCAAGGAACTTTCTCAACATCCCAACTACCACAGGATATTTGAGATATTCTAATGACAACATTGACATAATTGAGGAGACGCTGACTGGGTCTGGCACTTTTCATGCAAGTCAGTGCGTGGCCCTCAGACGCAAGGGAGAACAAGAGCCAGTGATGGACCTTCAGATTAAACCTGGCCGCTCCAAAGTTCTCAGTGCCCCTCCTGAAATGACAAGCGTCCAAGAGGCCAATATGACCAACTTGAAGCCAGAACCTGTTTTCTCTGAACCACTGCAGCATACATGGTACTCACCCGTTGAACAGAAAATCAAAGCAGCCAACACTCAGGAGCTCGCCTGGATCTTGGCCAGATTGCATCAACAAAATAATCAGGCCGTTCCAGGCTGGAGTGGCTTTAACCAGAAGATGTCCACAGTTGAGCCACCAGTGACAGTCATCGGGCCAATGCCGATTCTGAATGCCCCAGCACATGACTTTGACACGCTGTGGACGGTTCTACAGAAATGCCAGGCAATGACAAAGAAGATTGGGGAGAAGTACACTGTCATCACTTTTGATGAACAGCTTTACTGCAAAGCAAAGATGCTGCAATGGGATAAGAACGGCTGTCAGGATCTGGTCATCATGCTTGGAGGATTTCATATCCAATTGAATTTCACGAAAGTACTCGGACAGTACATGGATTCGTCAGGCCTGGAGAACATTTGGATGGAAAGTGGAGTCCTTGGTGGAAAGGCATGTGAACAAGTAATCAAAGGGAAAGGGTGGAACCGTGTCATCCGCGTTCACAAGTTGACTTTAGAGGCACTTTGGTCCGTTCTCTGGGCATGCTTCACAGCATGGGCCAAAGAAAATGACAAGCTCATCCGGGATGACTTGAAAGGTGCAGCTGGAAGAGTTTCAGATGCCTTTGCCAACAAAGATGATAGAGGAATGAATTCCTCTTTTGGAGAACTTTTGTCTGAGGTGGAAGAGGTGCAGGTCCTGTTTCAAGAGTTTGAAGCTACTTGTTCAGAAAATGCCACCTTTAGATTCTGGAGAACATACATGAAGTTGATCTCCATCCTCTTGAGGTTCACACATGCTCTTCGTGAAGGAGACTGGATCCTGTTCCTGACATCATTTGCTGAAATGCTTCCCTGGTTTGCAGCATTTGATCATTTCCATTACTCTCGCTGGGGAGCTGTCTTCCTTGCTGACATGCACATGTTGCCGACAACAGCTCCAGAAGTGCACAGAGGTTTCCTTGCAGGAGACTTTGTCACAAAAGAAACAAAGCAGAAGTTCAATGAAATACCTGATGACCAGGCAATTGAACATGTGAACAAAGCCGGCAAAGTAGCTGGAGGTTTGGTTGGAATAACAAAAACAGACTCCGCCCATGACAGATGGGCTCTCTCTTTCAACGAAAGAGCTCAGCTTACCAGAGACACAAAAAACATGTTCACACTCGCTGGCAGTGAGGAAGACGACGATGATGAGCATGACTGTGTGCATAAAGATTTCGGTCCCAAGAGAATGATCCAAGACCAAGAGTATGTGCTAAAGCTCATTGACCTATTCAAGACCCACAATCCATTTGATCGCACTTCCCCAGAATTAGTTTCAATTACGACAGGGGACATTGCCAGTGATGTTGTGACAAGTGATCTCTTGAATGCTGAAATCACTGGAAAGCAGCTCGTCATAGACTTCGTGGAGGACTGGTTGATCAATAAGACAACAAGGTTTCATGACAGAATCAAGTCTAAGAATCTGCACACTTTCGAGAGCATGTACACTGTTGAAGTCAAAGTGGGAAAGGAAAAAATGGTCACACTAAAGGCAGACAGAAAACTTCTGACACGTGTGGTGACAGCAATGCAGGCAGGCCGAGACGTTGACATGAACAAAATGCTGGAGCAAGAGATATGCGCAGTTCCTCTGTCATTGGCAATGCCTAATGGCAGATTACGTCTACCTCTGAACAAAGCTGACCTTGGCAAGATTCTCCAGCAAGGCTTGCCAAACGTTGCTCCAGAACCGTTATCGACATGCACTATCATCGATGGCATGGCACTGATCCAGGCACTCGGGAACAGGATGAATGCTAAAACGCTTGGTGAATGGGCAGATTCTGTTGCAGATCATATTAGTCATGTTTTTTCCAACTATTGCTCCAGGGTTGATCTTGCCTTTGATCAGTATAGGAAGAAAACGATCAAATCAACAGCTCGAAGTCAGAGGATACGGGGCAAGAAAGCAATCAGAAGAGACGTGCAAACAAGAAGCCAGTCCATGGGGCAATGGAATACACTCATCTGCCTCGATGAAAACAAAGCTAGCTTAGCAAATTTTCTATGCACAGAGTTAGCAAACAAGTTCCAGAATCACGAACAGGAGCTGGTACTGAATGGAGGCTTCACAGATCCTGCAAAAGTGTGGACGTCGTCACGGAGAGATGTCTCACACTTGTCATCTCCTGAGCACGAAGAGGCTGATACTCGCATTCTTCTCCATGCCAAGGAAGCATATGAACAGGGGTACATGCAAACTGTTGTTGTTAGCCAGGACACTGATGTCCTCATTCTCCTTGTTGCCTATCAGCCGCATCTCAGTCCCTTTCTCTGGATGAATGCAGGGACACCCAAAAAGCAACACTACATTCCCATTGACTCCATCAATATCCCAGATTCGCAGAGGGAGTCACTTCTGGCATTTCATGCAGTGACAGGTTCAGACAGCACAAGCCAGTTTGCTGGAATTGCGAAGCGCTCTGCATGGGCTGTCTTTCAAAACAACTCCCACCTGTTGAATAACCTAGGCAAAGAGGAAATTCCTGATGAGAGTGTGATTGCAGATGCTGAGTCATTTGTCTGCAGGCTTTATGACCCTCATGGCCAAGATAACTCAATTCAGCGAGTAAGATGTGATCTGTTTCTCAGTCTGACCAAAGCTATTGAGAATCTGCCTCCAACTCACGATGCTCTGATTCTACACATCAAGCGAGCGCACTACCAGACTTTTGTGTGGAGAAGAGCCTTGGAATCTGAACCACATCTACCTGCACCTGAGAACTGTGGGTGGGAACAGGTCGTCAAAGATGGCAACGAGACATTTCAGCCGCGACTCATGACTGCACAGCCTATTACTGCTTACTGTGTAGAACTGACGACATGCAAATGCCGTGGGTCATGCTCAACTCGACGGTGCACATGTACACGGAATGGACTGCCTTGCACGAAAGCATGTGGATGCAAAGCCCTTTGTAGGAACCCGTTCAGTGTACAAGCCGATCAATAGCTCTGAAAATTGTACTTGGGTGTTCTCACAACAATTTTCTCTTCTGCAAAGCAACGTAATTTTGTGTTAGAAAGAATCTGACAGCTGTTGAAATAACCTTTGACTGACTGTAAACCCATCTCCATCAATAGTGCTAAACATTTTCTTTTTCACATTTGTTGCTCGTATGTGCATTTTCAATTTCGTCTTTAAGTTGTCAATTGTGTGAAAAGTTGTGATCCAGTACAAAAATAAAGCACAAAATAGTGTTCCTCGTGTCAGATTACATAGTATTTCACAATCATGACAAATTTCTGGCTAGTACAATTTGCAGTAAGAAAAAGACTAAATCTGATGGCGGCCATTTTGATTACTGTCATGGCGGCCATAATATTCAGATGCAGACTTGGCAACAAGTGGAACTAGACTTGGTCATGCCTAGACTCTTCAAAAACACCAGTTGCACCATTCTAACATGAAATCAGCAGCGAACCTATTTTCTAGGCTCGCTACAGATTTTGGCTTCTAGACTATCCCTCCCAAACTACTTCACTGTTTCTCTCCACTGAACTCCAACTTTACCATCACTACATTTTCTCCTCGTATCCATTTTGTCGTTTTACACCCAAGCGAACCCTTCGACTCCTCCCAGATTGTAGTGTCCATGCTGGCTGCTGTCCCCCCCATCTCTGTCCCCCCTCCCCCTTTGCACTCCCTGATGGAGACTTGGTCATTGGGCTGGATTTCGACCAGGGAAGGTTACTGCTGCCAACCACAGGGGAAAAATTAACCCCCTTGGTAATTTGGAATTGGTCAGGCAGCCAGGGGGCTGGCCTGAGAGAATATGGATGTGTGGCCCAGTCACGTGGTTGGCATGGGCTGGGCTGTATGGAGAGCCTGGTGACATTGCTGTGCAGCACTCCAAGTCCCCTCCCAAGTGGTCCCTCCCAAGCACCTGCGATCGGTGTGTCTGGGAAGACCACTGGGAGGTGTGGTTGGGCCGTGCCTTGGTGGCAATACCTTGGAGGGACAGTAAGGGCATGAGGAGGCCCATCTGGGCAGTATAGTCCGGGAGCCAACCTGTGTACGAGGCTGTTTTAGGGTTGGACCTTACAGCCTCTGCTATAAAATTTTACACCCCCAGGATGTTTAGATATATGTTTGCAGTTCATGAAAACCAATGTTGGCAATTCATAAGCTCTTGCGAAAAATTTTGGCGGCCGTTTTTGTTTGAGGAAGATTTGAAAAATTTGATAAAACAGCAATTGTCAATAAAATTTCTAAAAAAATTAAAAAATCACATTCATGAAAAATAAATGTGAACTAAATGTAAGAATTCAATCAGTGCATTGTAAAATGACAAAAAAAAAAATTGCCTTTGTGAAAGTAAACCTCGTAAAAGTACATAATTTTGTGAAAAATGCCTTAAAAATAACGTTTTTTGAAGATGGCCTTTAGAACTTTTCTTATCATAGGCAGATGCTGCATTAGAATACTAATTTCTCTTAATGTGATATGAACATGGTATCCATGGCTAATTAAAACAGCAAATTTGATTGAGTTCTATCAATTTTTAAAGAGAAAATTAACATTTTTGTCAACCAAAGTTACCCCTACCCCCAAAATCCTCTTACTCTATTGAACACAGTTCGGTTAAGGTTTGCTGGATCCAGGTTGGGTACTTCACAGTTCACTCTTCCAAAGGAAAATTCAATGGTGTTTGGAGTGACATGGCCCTGGAGCAGACATACAACAATGAAGGGAAGACATCTCTGTTCAAACGCATATCTCAGGCACCAGCTGCTCGAGATAAATATGTGAAAACAGCACCATTTCTCACAGCTGTATCAGAGAACATAAAGTCTATGGCTAATCTAGGCCAACAGGAATCTACTCATCATGGAGAAACACAGAAGCAGGCAACAGAAGAACATATGCATGTTGAGGAGATCAAGAAAGTGATATGCCAGCAGATGATAAACCCATTCCAGTGTAACAACCAAGTGGTTCTGCTCAATAGAGCAACTAGTGAGAAGGCTGCTTCAAAAGACTTGGTCCATGCTCAAGCTAAGGGCATGGAAGCCATTATGAAAGCAGAAGAGGTGGTCTCTATTAAGATTGAACCACTGAAGCTGGTAACTTTCTCCTCACAGAAGAAATCAAAACCATCAAGGAAACAGAGTTTAATCAGGATCTATCAAGATGAGACTGCAACTACACGTGTGCTGTGTTTCTATCGAGATGCCGACCCAGTCACAAGACAGATTGCATTTTCCCATGAGTGGACAGACTATCCATCATCCCTGTTTGAGGTTGATCCACGCTTAGCACAGGGGGTTGTAATGCGCAAAGGCAACGAGTCTGATTTCGTGGCAGTGCTAATTGCTGAAGCTGAGCAGGATGTTGTTTTACAGCTGCCATCATTACCACAGAGTGACCTATACACAGTTTATCTGGTAGACACAATGGCATTTGTAAATAAATACCAAAAAATGGGTGCGAAAACATTTGGTGAACTTCCCCAGCTGTATCTTCGCAAGCAGGTGTATCCTGCAGTTGAAACCTGAAATGTGCAACTGTGTCAACATCATTGGTGATCAGTATGATTTTGATGATAGCCATACTTTGAAGGGTGATGAGCAGCAGAGGAGAAACCAGACAGACCAGGCAAGACAATTCTCACCATCCAAGAGTCTAGAAATTCCGGACTGGAATTTATTCATGAAGAATCCAAGAAATAAAGGAAATCTTCAGAACTTCATTGGCACTTCCCTTTGTGAGAGTCCTGAAGCTATTCCGGATGGAGTGACCATCATTCTTGGTGGTATGATGGAAAACAAAGGTCACACTCTTTCCATCACATCAGCATCAAGTTCAGTTCTGGACTTACCTTGTGAAGAACATGAAGAGGCAGACACAAGGATTATTGCTCATCTTGCATATTGTGTGGAATATCTTGATCACCATCGAGCTGTTGTGCATGCAACAGATACAGACATAATTATGCTGTGTATATATCACTTCTGCTGCTTGAACACATTGCAAGAACTCTGGATACAACGGCAGAATCAATACCTACCTATTCATGAGCTGGTAGAAGTGTTGAGCAAGAAGTACCAGAAAATCCTCTTGATGTCGCAGCTACACTTCTGTGCACATATGTGTTGTGTGGATGTGACACAGTGAGCTACCCATTCAGAAGGGGAAAAGAAGAGGTCAGGTCAGGTATGGGAGCATGTGCCAGAACAGCGCGTCGCTGCGTCCACTTTCCGCCGGTACTCCAGGGGCCTCCGTCTGGCCATCCCCCAGGCAGATGCCAGGCCCATCCCCATCTCCTTGAGATGATGGTCAACCTGCTGCAACCATGAGGCACGTGGTCGGCCCACTGGCCTCCTCCACTCATGAGACTCCCTCGCTGAGAGAATCTGGTGAGTAGGATCAGCGTCAGGAAAACGAGCCACACGTCCATACAGCCGCAGCTGACGCTCACGGACTATGCAGGTAACAAATCTCATCCGAGTCTCTCTCAGCAACCGCTCGTTGGACACAAAATCCGACCAGCGATAGCCAAGGATTCTCCGAAAAGACCTGGTACCAAAGGAATTAAGTCTCCGTCTCAGATCCTTGGTCAAAGTCCAAGTCTCGCACCCATAGAGCAAGACTGGAAGTACCAAGGACCTGAAGACTCAGACTTTCGTCCTCCCGCACAGGTACCGGCAGCGCCACACCCCATGATCCAGTGAATCCATGACTCCCCAGGCCCGACCCAGACGTCTATTGACCTCCGGCTCACAACCTGCGGAGACATGAATATCACTGCCAAGGTAAGTGAATCTCTCCACGACCTCAACATCCTCACCACAAACAGACACAGACAGGACAGCAGCATCCAAGATGTCACCGAAAGCCTGGATCTTAGTTTTGACCCAAGAAATCCGTAATCCCAACGGCTCCGACTCCTCATTCAGCACCTCGAGGGCCCCCAAGAGGATGTCTAAAGTCTCCGCAAAGATGACTGCATCATCTGCAAAATCAAGGTCTGAGATCTTGACATTGCCAAACGATGCACCGCAACTTGATCTCTCCGACATCCTCCCTAGAATCCAGTCCATACAAGTGCTGAAAAGTGTGGGGGCAAGTACACATCCCTGACGAACTCCAGTAACAACTGGAAATAAGTCAGAGATGGTACCACCACACTTCACAGCACTCTCAGTACCAGAGTAGAGTTCAGACATCAGATCGATCAGTTTCGGTGGCACCCCACGAAGACCAAGAATCCTCCAGAGGACATCCCGATTCACTGAATCGAACGCTTTACAGAGATCAACATAGGCTGCAAGCAGCCCCTGCCGAAACTCTCGTCTGTGTTCGGTGAGGACACGAAGTGCAAGGATACGGTCAATCGTTGACCTCTTTGGTGTAAAGCCTGACTGCTCTGGACGCTGGTGCTCAAGCAGATGGTGGCAAACCCTATCAAGAATTATCCGAGCAAAGACCTTGCCCGGCACTGAGAGCAGCGTCACCCCTCGGTAGTTTTTGCAGTCTTGGCGATCACCCTTCCCTTTCCAGAGAGGGACAACAAGGCCCCTCTTCCAATCAGTTGGGATGATGCCTGTGTTCCTGTGAAAAGAAGAGCGGCACAGGTTTCTCTGGGACTGATAGGAAACCTTCCCCACCTTGTTGATTTTGGAAGAGATAGTGAAATGGCAGCAACAGAATGTGTCATTGATGAGGCCAGAGTATACTGGACTGCTCTGCATGGCCAAAAAGGGTTCAGCTGTTTGGATACCCTCAGGCAGCATATGTTTGTCTCTTCAAAATTAGACCTTAGGTCACTGCCAGCAACAGAAGATGCGTTCTACTTCCTTGTTTTAAGAGCATTGTATCAATTGCTTCTGTATAGACGTGCACATCTCAGTGACCGAGCACTTCCCCCAGCCACAACATTTGGCAGAACCCTTATCAATGGAAAACTGGTCCCAATTCTCATGTCTAAGCCAGCCAAGCCAAACATAGACAAAACGGTGTCTTGCATGTGCAAATTATCCAAATGTCTGAAACGATGTTCATGCAAAAAGGCTGCTGTGCCTTGCTGAGTGACATGCATGTGCCTTGGTCAGAGAGGTTCATGTGGTGGAGTTGTTTCAGAGAGTGACTCTTCCTCTGAAGAGGATGTTTCATGTCACAATATTGTGTTAATCCATTTCTAATTTTATCTTCCTTAAAACCATGGCATGTAAAAGTATGTTCTTGTTCCTGACCCCATTGATAGTCAAGCATTTCTGAGTTACATAAATCTTTTGTTGTTTGACATATAACCTTGTCAATTGAAGGTAGGTTAAATCTACACCAATTGTGATATAGGAAATGAACTCCTCTTTAATATGAGGGGTCATTTGTGTATATAGGTTTAGTGGTTATGATTTTAGGACAATATGAATTACCCCTACCCCCATCCTACATCTTCGCTTTTGCCAACATTTTGTTATCAGAGGGGGCTCGCAAAAGTGTTGACTGTGTTGTTGCGCAAGAGTTTCACCATTGCCAACATTGGTTTTCATATACTCAAAGGGTGTCTCTTTATGAAAATCAACACAAAAATTTTATAGCAGACCGGGCAATTTTTTTTTAATTTTGATCGGTTGGCTCCCGGACTAGTAGTCTGGCATCCTCTCCCCAAGGCTCTGGGATAGCCCAGCATGTGGTTACCCATCGTTCTGGGCTTGTCAATGGAGGCAGGTCCCCTTAAGGACCGGGGTATTAGTTGTGCCACCGGACAACCAACCACAGCATATGTGGAACGTGATGTCATAACATTGAAAGCATGTTTAGGTCCCACATAACAATTAGTCTGCTGCAATTAATGGGCCCTTTATATTTTTTTGGATACACTGTCGAGGCTCATACGAGAACTAACACACAGAACGTACACAAGGGGAGCAGGAAACAGAGGGGCAGGAGGGGGAAGGAAAAAACAGTGTGGAATAGAGACATGAGGCGATCTGTGGAAGGGAGTGGGGATGGGGCAGGGTTCACGGGGTAAACAAGATGGACACGACAGGGACTTTTAGGAAGGAAAACAGGGAATTTGAAGGAGGTGGGTTTGGGGCGGATTAGTGGGGGTAGAAAAGATCATGGTTTTGGATGGGGGAAGACAAGAGATGGTGGTGAACAGCTATTTTGAAGACCTGGAGGGAAGAGTGGGATTGAAGAGACTGTGGGAGTTTGTTCCAAAGGTGGAGGAAAAAAAGAGTAATGAAAGAGTGAAGGTGAGCAGTGATTTGTGATTTTGGAAGTTTTACCAGAAGGTGGTTGCTGGCGGACCTTGAGCACCCTGCGGAAATATGGTGGGGGGGTCATGTCTCAGACAGAGCAGGGGGGCCAGGCCAGAGAGGAGACGGTAGAAGATAGAAAGACCACCGACCTGCCTGCGGTGAAGGCGATGTCACACCTTGACGATTTAGCCAGCAATGGCAACGCATAATTAATAAAACAAATTACCCCCGTGTGGGGGTGACTGCCATCTCAATAATGTTTTTTACTATCATAATCGATGAACCGTTGCCAGATATCTCCTAAAATGAAAGACGACATAGGTTTTGAAAATGGCGACTTTCACAACTTTCGTGACCTTGTGACCTTGACCGTGACCTCTAATTCGGGAAAAAATATGTCGTTGGGTATCACTCATCGACCTCTACCCACATACCAAATTTCATCAAGATCGGAAGTAAAAAGTTTTCTTTGTACCGGGAGATGTTTTTGACCATCTTCCAGGTTACGTGGCGGCCAAACGGGAAGGAAATTCAAAAATCTGTCTGGTTAGATACAAGATAATATTTTTTACGATCATAATCAATAAACAGTTGCCGAATATCTTGTAGAATGGCAGACAAGATAGGTTTTGAAAATGGCGATTTTTATAACTTACGTGACCTCGTGCCCTCGTCCCTGACCTTGAACCCGGACAAAAGTTATATCGTTGTGCAACACTCATCGACCTCTACCCACATACTAAGTTTCATCAAGATCGGAAAGAAAAATTGTTGATGGACGTTTGGTCCAGCTTTATTCGGTCATCTCAGTAGAGATGACCTAAAAATGTATGTAAAACGTTGGCGTACGCTGAAATTTTGATGTTTTTTTTTAAAGTTTTGGTCGTATTCATAACGTGTTGGTCGTATGCATATCATATTAGTAACGGGCACAGAACGTTTCGTTGTCTTTTGATAACTTATACCAACGAATGCTTAGCCTGTTGTCGGCGTTCACAACCTATGCCCAACGATAGTTTAACTTAGGCATAGTGCGCTGCACGTATTGCTGACGAACTCGTGGCGTAGCCTGTTAAAAACCTGCCGCACGCCGATTTAAATCATAACCACCTGAGAATTGGAAGTGTCAACCACGCAGTCACACCTTGACGATTTAGCCAGCGTATGCCGACCTATGAAAAATGTGTCTAAAACGCTGGCACAAGTCGAATACGGTATGGGTAAGTTGTGTTTACGTGAAGAGCACGCTGAAAAACGATGAAGTACGCTGTCATATTTCGTGGTACGTTTAGTACGTCGTGAAATTTCAAGCATTCTGAAAATTTTACGACGTACTCGCCGTATGGCTCACACGTTCCACTACGCTGGGAATAAGTTGTAGGCACGATATGCGATCGTCGACACAAGTTCCTTGTAAGTTACTCATAAGTCGAAACACGTCGAGGTAATGTTTAGCATACCCGAAACTTATTTTCTCCGTCAAGGCACATTTTCATTTTTACTCCTTGGCTCCGTGAAGGTACGTGCTGAAATATCTGAAGTTGTTGTTGTTTAATTTTTTTATTTTTTTTAGTCTATCGCGAATTTTAAAATATATTTGGACATTTGCTTTTAAGTTTAGACGTCGACGTGACAATATCCTTAAACAGAAAATATTCACAGAGGAGGAACTAAGAATAAGACATGAGCAAACTGAAGAAGCAATCGGACGTGACGTAACGGCACGTGATGAAATATCTGAAGTTATTGTTGTTGTTTTTTTTTTTTAAACGCTGCCAATACGCCATTATACGGTAGCTTTAAATTAGAAACACGTTCAGTAAGTTCTGTGGTCGTCCGGAAGACGTCAATCAAATACGTCTACATACGTCAATATGCGTTGGTGGTACGTTACACATAGGTTCAAAGCACGCTACTCATAGGTTAGAAATAAGTTTTGGATACGCTAAGCATTACCTCGACATGTGTCGACTTATGAGTAACTTACAAGTAACGTGCTTCGACGTGTGTCAACGATCGCATAACGTGCCTCGACGTGTGTCAACGATCATGTAACGTGCCTACATCACGTTACTCATAGGTTATAAATAAGTTTTGGGTACACTAATCATTACCTCGACGTGTTTCGACTTATGAGTAACTTACAAGTAACGTGTGTCGACGTGTGTCAACGATCGCATAACGTGCCTACAACTTATGGCCAGCATAGCGGAACGTGTGAGTCATACGCTGGCATACGTCGTAAAATTTCAAGCATGCTAAAATTTGAGGACAACCACAAAGTACAACGATGAAAGCCAGCGTACTACGACGTATGGCAGTGTTTTTCAGCGTGCTCTTAACGTATACAAACTTACCCATAACGTATTCGACGTGTGCCGGTGTTTTAGCCCAATTTTGCATACGTCAGGCATACGTTGGCTAAATCGTCAAGGTGTGACAGGGCCTTGAGAGAGCGAGAGACCCAAAGACTCAGCCTCATCACAGGAGATACCAAGTTTAGGCCAAGGATTCGAGGAAATGCTAACTTTGCATGATACGGAAAGAATGGCTGAAAAGGCTCTGTTGGTACTGAACAACCTGTCAAGTGGAAATTTGGATGAAAATGGACATAATATACCTTTTGCCCACTTGCACAACTCACCGGGCTTTGCTTGAGAATGCAGGTGAGTCGGGCAATTGGTAAGGGTGACGGGCAAGAGTGACCATGTGAACCAGCATGTGTACCGAGTGGAAGGGGTTAAAATGGGTAGAAATGAAATGTGTTGTGTGGAATAATGAATAACACATCTTGTGCTTTGTTTTTGTTTAGTGGAAGAATGCAGGCTATAGCATGCATGAACACACTTACCATATATGGCAGGAGTAGTGAAGAGTTGCACAGCAGCTGGGAAGGAGAATCATGTTGCAAGGTTTGTGGGTAGGGGAGTGTTGCGAGTGTCCACAGACCCGGTAACCTCTCAAGGAGAGAGCGTTTACAGCTGCGCCACGCTTTGCTCTTAGTTGTTCCAGGAAGGGGCTGGAGATGGAAATCCGCGAGGTTTGGTCGGCGCTTTGTGATCATATTGCCTCAAGTGTGGTCATTCGCAGGGTTAAAATCCGGCGTGTTCAGTTTCTGCTGTGGTTGCGTTTGTGGTTAAAGCGATTGATGTGGGGGCCGTGCACGTGACAGTATAAATGGCCACACGTACGTTTTTCTGTCCCATGCACATATCCCAAATCAGTACTCAGGTGCCACTCGTCATTTTTATACATACCAGAAAGTCTTGTCCATCTTCTCTTTTCCCATCCACTTGAGGAACGTTTTCTGTTGCAAAGTTGGAAAACACCAAGTCTGTGGGAAATCCTGGTAACTGCCAAAGGAAAATGGCACATGCAGGGATTATGTGGCTCCACACTATATCAGATGTAGGATGTATGTATATATATATATATATATATATATATATATATAAAAAACATTGGGACGGTTGGGATTACACATTTTTAAAGACGAAGAAGAAGGCACTACCAAGTAAAAGTAAAAAGCTCGATAGACTCTGCTAATTTGAGCAAAAAAGCGAGAGCAGACCCGGTCTCAGGCAACGTTTCACCAACTTCGCAGCAGACTTCATCAGGCACAATAGACCTGTTCTAGAAAGTGTTTACAGCTCCTTCTCTTTCTATTCTTCCTAAATGTACAACCGGATATGTTACAGATTTGCTCAAGGATAAATAAGTTCATGACATCGTCAATAAACACAATAGCCTCTGCACGTGTCTGGTTTATATTTCGATACGAATGTTCATTTCCGGTGGTGCTGGTGCTCGAGGTCAAATTGAGGAGTGCTTTTTAAATTTTATTTTGCCAAAAAGCAAAAACAAATGTCAAATCACATCATTGAAGGGGTGCTCTGCTCTTTTTTTTTTCTTTTTTTTTTACTTGCACGTGATCTGGTGTTGTAGGTGTGTGGGTGAGCACGTGTGTGCGCTTGTTGTTGTTGTTGTTGTTGTTGTTGTTGTTGTTGTATTTCCGAGGCACGGACACGGCTGGTTTTGTGTCCGGGTTGGGCACGATGAGGTGTTGGTTGTGCAAGTGTTGGGGTTCTCATTGCGTGTTGTGCACATGTGGATGTGGTGTTTGGGATTGAGTGGTGTTTATTGTTCACCTTATCCAGCCGTTTACACCATCCAGTTTTCACCATTATCATCAGAGATGTGTATTGTGTGGGTTTGTCCACCATCTCCCCAGTTAGACCACCCTCCCGGCTCTTCATGTGGAACGCTTCCAAAATCAACCCGTGTCATTTGTTAGATGTAGTGTCTGGGGCACGGGTCCCATCAAAGTCAAATTTATGGCCAGATTGTAGGCAATGACGTGCTATGGCTGACTGGGTCACCTTTCCAGGCCTAATTGCTCCGTCATGTTCATCTCGCTGTTGTTTCAAATTTCTTCCATACTCGATCGATTGATCATCTCCAGAGCGATTTTTATTTTTTAATGCAACAGTTCAATCTCATTCCTCCCTCCAGGCCTTTAAGACAGCTGTTCACCACCATCTCAGATCATCCCCCCCATTCAAAATCATGATCTTTTACGCCCCTGTTAACCCCCCCCTACTATATTTCCATTGTCTCCTTCCTGAGTGTTCGCTTCTCTGTCCATATTATCCACCCCTGCATTCTCTACTTCCCCTCATTGTTACCCATCTCGGTCTATTTTGTCCCTCGGCTCTGCTGTTGGCATTCCCCCTTCTCTTTCTGCTGTTCCTTTTGTTATGTTGAGTCCTGATCCATCCTGTGTTCTCGCTCTTCCACTCGGACGATGTACAAAAAAATTACAGCATTCAGAAATTCAATTTAACTTTTTCGATGCCAAAGCATGTTTGGTCCTCCGATGAGGAGACTTGAAACGTTCCTCAATCAGCATGACACTCACTGCAGAGTAGTACCTGAAAAAGCCATCCAAGTGTCGCGATGACAAATAGGTTGTTTACCTCACAGAGTAAGTCTGATTCCAGAGTCACTGTCCTGCAAAGCATGGTGTGTGAAGAGGTTAGATAGTAGAACATACATCATATTTCAATGTGGCACATAAAAGCAAGGTAATAAACCATCTGCAGATCATTTACACAAAGGAAGAATTTTTGGGAAGAGGGGGGAGGGTTAGCGGGGCAGAAAAAGAAATGGAAAACGACTGGTTACAGAAGAAAGAAAACTGGGAGATCAAGTGACGTGATTCGCAGAAAGGTGCAGGTGTTCACCATGTGTGTATGGTGGTTGTGCATGCATTATGCAAACGGATGCAGCAGCTGTCAATACAGCACGTCCAACCCACCTATAAATATGTAATAGGCTACATATAGCTGGGTAATAGCAGGGAAGACGATAGGCTGTAGGGTCTGCCATAGCTAAAAACTGAGTGATCCAGGGCAATGTTAGAACAAGTCGTTGCTGCGCAGCTGCCTTACACATAATGGCATGCACATCCAGCATGGCTGACCGTTCCTGCGTACGACAACCAGTCATAAATTGTATACATTTACACCAATCCCGCAAGCAAAGTGACAACGACAATAACAAGATAAGCTTTCTATTCTTCTTAAATGTACAACCGGATATGTTACAGATTTGCTCAAGGATTCGTTCAAGGCATCGTGAATAAACAGCTAAAAAGAGAAACCAGCCAGGCCAACAACACAATTTCTTCCAGGCAGATGGATGAGGACTTGCCTGATTGCAAACAGGAGATGAAACTTTTTCCCATTCCCCAAATTCATGCTGGAGCTTTAAACGAGGTACAGGGCTGGGGTTTGAGAGCTTTGGTTTCTGGTAAGGCAAGAAGGTCAGCAGGCCAAGGAATTTTGCAAGCAGTCGAGCAGATAAGAGTACAGCTGCAAATTTCTGCAAAGGGAAGAGCAAAAAACAGACACCAAAAAGAGCAATCAGATATTGCAGACCCTCACCAGGACTTGTTTTGTGTGGTCTATTTTGTGTGGTGGTTGTGGACTGGTGTGTTACGTAATTAATAACAGACATAACATGAACTGCCACTTTATAACTGCTGACAGTGATGACCGGGTACCAAGACGTCCCGCTTTGATGCAACGCCGCTTTGATCAGACACCTGACCCTGAACCAGTGACATTTTTTATGATTATTCAATTGAATTTAGAATGGGATTAAAATAAATTCAATTCAAATCAAATGGAAGACGAAATAGGTACAAGTCCTGCAATGGTGTATTCAGAAGGAACCCGAACAAACAAAAATAAAAGATGGTCATCAGGAGGAACCTGGATAGGATTTTTATTTCAGCTGCTACTCCTCCACCCTCAAACACATCCAGGAACAGCCAAGTGAGCCTTATTCAAAAATAAAAAAATTCCAAAAACCCAGATTAAAAAAATTAAATAATTCTGGTGCCAAACTACGTTTCCAATGAGGTTGAAATTTAAAACATGTATTTTCCATCACGACGAGATCATAATTGTGAAGTTTCACGTCGATTGATTCAGCAGTTCCAGAGAAAACATTTTATATTTTCTTAAATCCAAAATGGCTGCCAAACCACGTGACATCAATTATTCCTTTACAACCTTGTACACGCATGCCTTTGGGAACATTTCTGTGAAGTTTCCCCTCGATCTGTCTCACTGTTCTGGAGAAAAATATTTTTTTAAATATATTTTAGGGTAAATCCAATATGGCTGCCAAACCATGTGACCTATGACGTCAAATGTGTGAACCTTTTGTTCGTGAAGGATAGGTCGTCATATGCGTAAAGTTTTGCCTCGATATGTTCAGCCATTTCAGAGAAGATTTTTGAAGGTTTTTTTTTTTTTAACAATATGGCTGCCCAATCATGTAACCGATGACGTCATCAAAACTTAATGTGGACCATTTTATCCCGAGACGACCCTCAAAAATTTTCATACTGATTTTTGAGGGTCGTCTAGGGATAAAATGGTCCACATTTCATACTGATGTCGCGTTCCACATATGCAATTATGACGCAATTACAAAGGCACCTATGATGTCATCTATCTATAATTCCAGCAATGTGTGTGTGTGTGTGTGTGTGTGTGTGTGTGTGTGTGTGTGTGTGTGTGTGTGTGTGTGTGTGTGTGTGTGTGTGTGTGTCCGCTGTTTCTCGACAACCACTGCTCCGATCTAATTGAAACTTGCCAGGTATATTGCTGGGGACCTGAGTATGTGCCTTTTCAAGGTTTGATATTAATCGGACAAGTGCTTCCCAAGTTATGGCCATTTATTTTCCAAACAATGACAGAACACGTTGCTGCGGCCATTTATTTACCAAACCAATGACAGGACAGGTTGCTGCGTCGGCATGGCCGATGGGGAAAGGGCGCCTTAGTTACCAATGACAGAACACATTGCTGCGGCCATTTATTTACCAAACCAATGACAGGACACGTTGCTGCGTAGGCGTGGCCGATGGGGAAAGGGCGCCTCAGTTACCAATGACAGGACACGTTGCTGCGGCCATTTATTTACCAAACCAATGACAGGACACGTTGCTGCGTAGGCGTGGCCGGTGGGGAAAGGGCGCCTGAGTTACCAATGACAGGACACGTTGCTGCGGCCATTTATTTCCCAAACCAATGACAGGACATGTTGCTGCGTAGGCGTGGCCGATGGGGAAAGGGCGCCTTAGTTACAGTGGCGTAGGAGTGGCAATGGTCAATGGCAGCGAATGTCATGGCAAGCAAAGACAGGGAGGTAAACTTGATTTTAATTTGGATTTTAATTAACTGTGTGTGTGTAAGTATCACAGCAGTTGTTACTTCAATGAACGATAATTTAATTAGTGGAATGCATGTGAACATTCCGTATGGGCACGCACTACTTCCGGATAGTGATGACTTACTGTATTCTAATAATTTCTCGATTTCTTATGCGCATTTATAGATAAACACAATGCCCCAATCCAGTCATCGATTACGAGAGCGAAGGAACAGCCTGTGTGGTTGTTGTTTCTGGCACGTGGTTTGAAAGTTTTTTTGGGGGGTTTTTTTGCACGTACGGGCACGCACGTACGGGCACGTACTAGTTAAAAAAATCACTCATTCCCCATGAGGAATACCTGCTATGTGCCAACTTTCAATTATTTTCCTTCGTGCAGTTTCAGAGATACAGAGGTCTAAATCTTTTTCCATTTTTCTAACATGGCTGCCACACCACGTGACCTATGATGTCATAATTATCATTAAAACATTCTACATGAGTAGTTGCACCAATGGTGAAAATTTCGTCTCAATCTGACAAGCGGTTGCGGAGAAAAACACGAAAGTTCTGTGTGGACAAACAAGCAGACAGAGACAGACAGCCAAACCCAAATGCAATATCCTCTTCCTTCGGTGAGGGTAACAAAAACAAAACATGCCGAGTGATAGCAAGATCAATACAAGACTTTCCTGTTTCAACTAAACACTCCGCTCTCACCTGCTGGCTCGCTCGACCATGACCATCATTTTCAACTCCCAGTCCATCGTCGTCATTAGCAAAACACATTCCATCGAGTTTCAAAAGTTGCTCCTTTAGTCGATCGCAGAGGTGTTGGCTCAGCTGCCAGCTGAATGGAAACACACAAGGAATGTCAGAGAATCATTACACAGAACTGTGCAACAAACAGTATTTGAGACAGAGCACAGCAAAAAAAAAAAAATAAAAAAAAAAAAAAAAAAAAAAAATCGACGGGTTGTCTTTGTGGGAATCTTTACCTACTTGCAGAGATGAGGAAGTCATGGAAAAAGATTTGATGATCAGAAAATGTAGGCGGAGCATTTGGACCAGGTGCAGAAGGTGTTGTAAGTCTTTTCTGTAGATGCCACAGCTTTCCTGGATTATCCATTCCCAGGGATGAGAGCGGGCAAGCCTGAGAATAGCTTGTACCACCGTGATGCTCACCCTTCGTTCCTTTACGACCCCTGTCGTTGGACAAAGCATGCTCTCTACTTCCAGCCTTGTCCACATATCCATGTTTGCACACCTGGAGACAAAACGATTCCTTTAGTGAAGTGCACACAGATTTCCATTTCTTGCAGTAACGCTTAATCAGATTCCCACAAATCCTTTCTTCAGCCGCATTTCAAGGCTACCAGGATAGTTGAGAGGTAATGTGGTCAAGTCTGGGTTCAATGCCTCAGTTGATGATGAAACTGTCATCCTAATGCTTCGCAGGGAAGGCATTGCATGATTGGGTGTGCCACTTTTCGGAGGAACATTGGATGCATTTTGAAAGGAGTAGGCCATTGTGTGTTGGTGCACTGGCCAAATTCTACATTTTTTTTCTTCTGATCTACAGGGTTGTGATTGTCTGGTCAGGGAGATGCTGGAGCAACATTTTAAAAGTTTATAAAAACATCCACCACTACCCATTCCACTGCTCCAGGATCACATAAACCATTTTGCTGCCACCTGTCCACCCACTAAACTTATCATAAGGTTTTAAACGTCGATGTGATTGGCATGTGCAATGTGAAGGTATTCATACCCGCAAAAGTTGTGCAAGGAAAAACCGTGAGAAATGGCTATGAGCATCGACGTGGGTGAGCTGCAGCATCATTGTCCTGAACACCAGACACCAGCAATGGACAAACTTGTGATGACAACAGACAGTAGTATCTCATGATGAGGTGTTGCATAACAAGGACAGGTAAGAAAATGGGCATCAATGTGAGTGTTAAAACCTGTTAAATGGAAGAGGGTGGAAAAGCGTCTCCCCTCGATGTTTCACTCATTAAACGATGCAAAGCATGAATGTTTTACAGTGAAACCAATGGCAGTATCACCCTTGCAATATACACAGTGCCTTCAGAAAGTATTCACACCCCTCGACTTTTGTCACATTTTGTTGTGTTACAGCATGAACTTAAATGGATTAAATTTAAATTTTTGTTACTGATCTACACAAAATATCGCAGAATGATGAAGTGAAAACATGTTTTTGGAAATCCTTTTACAAATTAATTAAAAATGAAGAACTGAAATGTCATGCATCAATAAGTATTCAACCCCTTTGCTTTGACACTCCAAATTGAGCTCAGGTGCATCCAATTTCCTTTTATCATCTTTGAGGGGTCTCCAAAACTTGATTGGAGTGCACCTGTGGCCAATTCAATCAATTGGACATGATCGAGAAAGAAACACATCTTTCTATAGAAGGTCCCACAGTTGACAGTGCAAGTCAGAGCAGAAACTCCACCATGAAGTCCAAGGACCTGTCCGTAGAACTCCGAGATAGAATTGTGAGGAGACATAGATCTGGAGAAGGGTATAAAACAATTTCTAGAGTGTTCAAAGTTTCCAAGAGCACAGTCAGCTCCATCACTAGGAAATGGAAATAATATGGAACAACCGAGACTCTTCCTAGAGCTGGCTATCTGACCAAACTGAGCAACCGGACAAGAAGGACCTTGGTCAGGGAGGTGACCAAGAACCCAATGACCACTCTGACAGAACTACAGAGAGAGTTAGTTCCTTGGCTGAGATGGAAGAACATTCTGGAAGGGCAACAATCTCTGCAACACTTCACAAATCTCGGCTTTATGGGAGAGTGGACAGACAGAAGCCACTCCTAAGAAAAAGGCACATAACAGCACTCATGGAGTTTGTAAATTGGCATGTAAAAGACTCCGAGAGTACGAGGCAAAATATTCTGTGGTCCGATGAGATGAAAATTGAACTCTTTGGCCTGAATGCAAAGCGCGACGTCTGGCAGAAACCGAGCACAGCTCATCACCCGTCTAACACAATCCCAACCGTGAAACATGGTGGTGGCAGCATCGTGCTATGGAAATGCTTTTCAGCAGCAGGAACTGGGAGACTTGTAAGCATAGAGATAACAATGAATGGAGCCAAATACAGGCAAATCCTTGAGAACCTGCTTCAGAGTGCAAAAGACTTGAGACTACGGCGAAGATTTATGTTCCAACAGGACAACGACACCAAGCATACAGCCAAAGGAACACTGGAATGGCTTCAGAACAACAATGTGAAAGTCCTTGAATGGCCCAGACAAAGTCCAGACTTGAATCCCATTGAGAATCTGTGGAAAGACTTGAAGATACCTGTTCACCGACACTCCCCATCAAACTTGACAGAGCTTGAGCAAATCTGCAAGGAAGAACGGGAGAAAATCCCCAAATCCAGATGTGCAAAGCTGATACAGACATGTCCAAGAAGACTCGAAGCTGTCATCACTGCCAAAGGCACTTCTACAGTGTTGACTCAGGGGGTTGAATACTTATTCACACAAGACATTTCAGCTTTTCATTCTTAATTAATTTGTAAAAAAGATCTGGAAACATGTTTTCACTTTATCATAACGTGGTATATTTTGTGTAGCTCGGTGACAAAAATTTAATTTACTCAATTTTAAACTCAGGCTGTAACACAACAAAATGTGACAAAAGTCAAGGGGTGTGAATACTTCCTGAAGGCACAATATACAGCAAACTATCTTGAAAGATCGAGTTTATGTTCTCTTCAGGTCAAAAATCGTGGCATTGTTGTGTACATGATTTGGAAACAGCTGCTTAAAGGTCCAAAGACACAGAAAATCATGTTGGGTTTAATTAATAGATGTGGCTTCACTCAACACTTAATCGTTGTTCTTTTCTTGAATAAATATCTTGGAAGGAAGAATTTAATGTTATTTGGTGCCCTTTTATGCTTGATTGTCCCCATCCCCCAAACAACAATTGATTGGTCCTGCCCCTCCCATGACGTCATCTCGACCTCGGGTTCATGCTTGTACGGTCTGACAGCACCTTCTACACAATTATTTTGACTATTGTCATAATCTGGGGATGCTTGATCAGAAAATTAATCGTCAAATTCACTTTGCGGCCATTATCCATTGCGTGCTGACAATTTTCCTTTCGATTACGTCTTGGCAGTTTACCTGGAATTTTTAGGGGTGGTACCCGACAGATTTGCTTTTCAAACTGCAACACATCAAAAAGTATTAGAAGTTAAAAATGACGTTAAGTTCTTTGTTTATCACTTAAAAAAAATCTATATAAGCACATCAAAAAAAAAAAAATGATGTACCTGTGGACCTTTAAAGTGTATGTGCGCATGTGGAAGACTCACCTTACTCGGAGTCCCATGTTTTGCTCAAAATCCCAACTGGGCTTGGTGTGATTATCTTCCCACTCACGAATTAGGATGAATAATTGATCCCTGCAAATAATCCATAAGTCACAACATCATACACTGTCGTGCAAAAAATGTTATGCATCAATAACATTAAAATGCAATGCATAACAAACCAAGTGACATCACATAAACACGAGATATCTGCGATTATAAAGTGATCACCAAGGGAAAGCCTCTTGTGACTTACCCTTGGCTCACGGTCCAATGATGGCCTTTTTTTTGGACTGTCATATGACCTTTATCTTCAACATTTAGGGAAAGAGTGTAAATTACAAAAGTGTGTCCCCATCTATATGCCTGGTGTTGGCTTAATAGTTAGGATGGAGGGCTTGGGATCATAGGATCCTGAGTTGAAATCCCCCTCGGCTGTTGAATTAATACGAGGTGCGGTTGACTCTGCGGGTCATCCTTCCGAGGTCGGCAAAATGAGTGCCAGCATGCTGGTATCCTTTTGTCAGAGTGGTGAACCGTCCAGGATTGTGCCCAATAGCCAAGGAGACTGCTTAGGCAGCACCAACGCTCTGCACAGAGTATGGTCCCAATGGATGGATGGATGTCCTCATCTATAATCAATCCATAAAACTCAGCATCATGAATATCAGAGGAAAATTATTTAAGTTATGATAAAAAAATAGGTGTTTTTTGATAAGGTCAATCCCAAAAAAGTAGGTCAAGGACACCAATCAAGTATCAGGTGCACAACTCCAGTGCAGATCCGCTATTATGATGCAAGAACATCTTGGAAGGCCAAGCGATCTTTAAGAGGCTGCATTGACAAAATTGAATGATTATTAAAAAAAAAAAAAGTGTTTTTTTTTCAGACTGCCATTTGATCTTGCCCTTCACTCTGGATGCGCAAGATGTAAATTAAGTGTAAATGCGCCTTACTCGAGGCTATCGAGAGAGTACAATTTTGTACCGATCAGACAAACCTTAGACGAATTATGGTGAAAATTTTTTAAATGTCTATTATGTTATGATTTTAACTTTAATTAGGGTTATGACTTCAAAAATTAGGTCAAGGTTTAAAAGAAAAAAAAACCTGTCAACCTCACATACTTTATAGTCACATTACTGATGCAAAATTTCATTCTGAAAGTCTCAGCTGGCTCTGAAATGCAGCTCAGGAATTCAGAGTGCAGGAAGAAAAGAAAAACAAACAAATCCCCCCTAAATAGTGGTTTAGTATTCCTACGGGTCAAAGAAACTCTTAGGTACCATTAAAATTGGGGGCGCCAATTGTAGAAACAAACCCAATAGCTACAAGCCTTTCCTTATCGGTCTATCCTATCTGGGGAATCTTAATAATCAAGGTGTTGGGATTGTCTGGAAAGAATTTTCAAAAATAAATAGATCTATACAACAAAAGTATAGTGTTTATATATTTATTTATTATTATTGTTGAATATAGCATGAGCTCCAGCAGCCATGAGCAGCTAATAAGTAAAGCAATGCTACTACATTTATCTCTTGCATCACCCATTTTAACAACGAGCAAAGAACCCATCCTTATGGGCAGGTTAATCCCCCCAGAATTACGGACAGGTTCATTCTCTCAGAATTAGGGAGGGGTTAATTCTCCCACAATTGGTATATTTTAGTTTGACTTGTAATACCCAATCCCACCAGGAGAGGTGCAATGCCACATATTTACAGAGAGAATTGGGTGAATTTTCCCCACCCCCCCCCACGCCCCCCCCCCCCCCCCCCACGCCCCCACCCCGGAGTCCTCTCATTAACTTTGAAAAGCTGCAGCAGAAAAATGTGGAATTTTGTAGTGATGACATGAGAAACACTCTCTACCTCTGCTTCTTGAAGGTCTGAAACGTGCGATTGGTTGCAAAGGTGGCACGATTGTCCGTTTCAAGTTGGAAGGGCAGTGATGAATTTGCCGTGCGAGGACAGCAAGGAGTCTAGCAAAAACACGAGCAGCACTTGCGTCAATCAGAAGGTGCATGGAGGAACAGAATAAAATGTAAAGATTTAAGCTGAGCAATAAAAAAAGTGACTCAAACAGAGACACAGGACATAGAAAAATAAATTTGATTCAATCCTGATGCCGATTTCTAAGGCATCATCAGCTTTATTTATTTATTTATTTTTAAAAGCTTTATTACAAAGATAAATATGTCTTTTCTACAAGAGAGATACTTGTGTGTGCATGTGTGTGAGTGTGAGTGTGTGTCACCATTTTTCTCAGATGTGGCCAAATGGATCTTCGTCAAAATTTCAGAGGTTCGTCAGTGAGCGTAAGGGATGTTTTAGGACAAAAAAAGAAAAGAAAAGTCCTTCTGTTACAGTTTGAAGATGTCCTTGACGAAAGGCGAGCGCGTTGAAGTGATACTGCCGAGTGGACGCGATGGCTGGTCAGATCGACGGAGAGCAGAGCACTTCAACGCATATCATCCCGGAAGAGCTGCAGTCTCCCATTGCACAGTGGGGAAGCTGGTTCAATAATTCAAGGAAACAGGCAGTGTGTTGGACAAACTCTGTTCTGGACGACCGTCCGTATCCGACGAGGTGAAGGAAACTGTCATAGCGAAGGTCATAGCCAGCCCGAAGAACATGTCATGTAATGTCAAGAAACCATTTAAAATGTATATTCGCCTACGTTTCCAGATTTTACGGCCACCCTGTGTGGGGGAAGTGGTTTCGGCCCCCACATAAAACAAACAAACAAAAAAAATCTGATTTCTCAAAAATGCCAGCAGGGTTAGAACAGGATCGGGCAACGCCGGGTAGTCATATTAGTATTAAATTAAATAAAACTACGACTCGTCAAAAACTTTGACGACAACGAAAACACATAGCGAGCATGCACCGACGACGAGTTAAATTTTCTTGAATATCAACACCGGATCTGGCAGGAAAGGAAGACAAACGGTGCATGCATTTTTTTTATAATAGCTTTGTTCATTTACTTTAAGTTGCTGTTACAAGATAATGTAATTAATGAATTCCCAAACTTTTCACAATTAACATTGCCATTATTTATTTATTTTCCTCACAATCTCATTGTGCTCGGCTGTTGCAGTGTGTGTGTGTGTGTGTGTGTGTGTGTGTGTGTGTGTGTGTGTGTGTGTGTGTGTGTGTGTGTGTGTGTGTGTGTGTGTGTGTGCGTGTGCGTGTGTGTGTGTGTGTGTGTGTGTGTGTGTGTGTGTGTGTGTGTGTTTACTCTTGGCGTGATGTTGATGGGAT
>NC_140964.1:126302573-126330073 GCF_056783735.1 Eptatretus burgeri | reverse complement strand
TGTTCAAGTATTGTGAGTCAATATTTTCTGAATTATTGTGTTCAATTATTGTGAGTCAGTATTATCTGAATTATTGTGTTCAATTATTTTGAGTCAGTATTATCTGAATTATTGTGTTCAATGTGAAAAAATATGAAACTGAAAACCCATTGAGAATCGTTGTTATAAAGGGGAAAATGCAAAATGAGATGAATGATAATAGGTTACAAGCCGACAACAGGCATAACTGTAATAAGAACTGTGAATGAACTGAGAATAATAAGCCTGTTGGCACACTGAAAGGTATTTGCACTGTGCTTAAAGCTGCTTTGCAGGCCCAGCTATATGAGAATGAATGATAATAGCCTATTGCCATCAGCTTGTAAAGTAGTCCTGTTGCCTCCTTCACAATGAGTTGTGCTGTCAGATCTTGAATAAAATTTAAAACTGTACTTAAAGCCAAATTGATTTAGTTTTTGTTTTGTTTTTTGTATATTTTTGGTCAGTAATGCAAGGTTTGTGTACATCTGGTAGCTGTCATGTGTGATAGTAACCTCTGTCTGCAGCAGAGGGTCGCTCAATCTTCCAATCTGTGTCCCGTGCATAAATAGGCTACATACCGCTCCTTGCAATTACAGAAGCCTTTTTTATGAATGTGGCTGGCTGTTTTTACTGTGTTATACATCAGTGAAAATAATTAATTTGTGATGCCAGTTTAGTTTAGTTTAGTTCTGTTTAGTTTTAACAGCTGGCAGTACCTAAGCGTTGAACAATGTGCTCCAGGCACTGTGGATTTTTTTATGCACTCCGTGACGTCACTGCAGTGTGTTTCAAGTGTGAGTCGGGAGGGGGATCGCGAACCCCAACTTAAAATTTTTGAGGGGTCGCGGCTCCAAAAGGTTGAGAACCACTGCATTAGCGGACCGCGGTCGCCAATATTTTGACGGCGTGGGGTAGGGTTAATTGCCAAATTTCAATATACCGAAGTAACCACGCAGTCTAGCTATGGGGGAACCAAACCCTCAACGGGCTCTGTCGAACGGGTCGCTCTAGCGACCTCGGTCCAGTATAAAGGCCCGGTCACACCTTGACGTTTTAGCCAACGTATGCCAATTTTTGAATTTTTTTCTAAAACGCTGGCACACGTTGAATACGTTATGGGTAAGTTTTGATAACATTGAGAGCACGCTGAAAAACACTGCCATACGTCGTTGTACGTTGGCTTTAAACGTTGTACTTTTTGGTTGTCCTCAAATTTTTTCATGCTTGAAATTTCACGACGTATGCCGGCGTATGACTCACACGTTCCGCTACGCTGGCCACAAGTTGTATGCACGGTCTGCGATCATTGACAGACGTCAACACATGCTACTTGTAAGTTAATCATAAGTTGAGACACGCCGAGGTAATGTTTAGCATACCCGAAACTTATTTCTAACCTATGATTAACGTGTTGTTGGCACGTTATGTGATCGTTGCCACACATCGACAGACGTTACTTTTAAGTTACTCATAGGCTGAAAGACGTCGGTATAATGGATTGTCCTTGCGTCAGCGTCCACGGCCACGGCCAGGACACTTATTTGCAGCATTCTTCAAACTTTTCTTCGGCATGACGAGGATGTTCACACTTCGATGTCGAGCTTGGCTACGATTCCAATTGTCCATCGGCAGCGTCTATTTACAGTAGTCGAGTTTGAGCGTTTTAACACGTTCAGAAGAAACGCTTCAAATTTCCAAACCCCAGCGTCAAAAAACAAAGGCGAGTGACAGCAATTTAAATCGTTCATTGTAAACAATGAAAATAGCTGAGTGGTACCGTTTAAAAGTCGTTGAGTGTAAAAAAATCCAATGTTGAGCGCAAGCGTCTACTTTCAATAGTGGGGTTTGAGCGATTTAGCACGTTCAATAGAAACGATTAAAATTTCCGAGCGCCAGCATCAAAAAACAAAGGCGAGTGACAGCAATTTAAATTGTTCATTGTAAACAATGAAAATAGCTGAGTGGTACCGTGTAAAAGTCGTTGAGTGTAAAAAAATCCAATTGTTGAGCGCAAGCGTCTACTTTCAATAGTGGAGATGCAGCCATTTAAATCGTTGAGTGGCAGCCTATGAATAGCAAACCCTACGTCACCGGCAAAGATAAACTGCCGCACGATATGGATAAGTTAGGCTATCGTTGGGCATAGTTTGTGAACGCCAGCTACACGATAATTATTCGTTGGTATATCGTATATATAAGTAATCAAAGCGCTCTATGCACATTATTAGTTCATTGTGCATTTGTCCAACCCGTTATGAATAGACCTAAATCGTAAAAACAAGCTATAGCTCATTGTTGAAAAAGCCCCATAAAAAATTAGCCGCGAAGAACTTCGAACAATGGTGAAAAGATGTCTCCTTCCCATGGACACGCGGACGCAAGGACGATCCATCATAACCCACACCCTCCCCCTCACACTCACCTACTACTGCCAACATGAACAAACTACTACTAATACTAATACTAATACTGATACTGATACTGATGACATGGACATCAACTCAAAAAGGACTCGAAAACACTGTTGGGTTCCCCTTTTATGAGCAGCATTTTTATATACCAATTCCCAAAAACGCTGGGAACACGTCTTTATATGGCAGTTGTAAGCTAGAAACACGTTCATTTTTTTTTTTTTGTCGACCGGAAGACGTCATTGGAATACGTCTACATACGTCGATGTGTGTTGGGACTACGTAAAGAATTGGTTCAAAGCACGTCAAACATAAGTTAGAAATAAGTTTCGCGTAAAAAAGACATTACCGTGACGTGTTTCGACTTATGAGTAGCTTATAAGTAGCCTTTGTGGACGTGTGTAAGCGTCCACATATCGTGTGTAAAACTTATCCCCATCGCATGCGGAATGTGTGTCATACGCCGAGTACGTCGTAAAATTTTGAACATGTTTAAAATTTCTTGACGTACTCTACTTACTACGACGTATGATAGCGTACTTTAGCGTTCTACTCACGTATACCAAACTTACTCATACCGTATTTGACGTGCCCCAACGTTTTAGACACATTTTTCTTAGGTCGGCATACGCTAGCAAGATCGCCAAGGTGTGACCGCGATGTTGTCACTTCCATTTCTACGGCAGTTATGATTCGAATCGTTGTGCAGCAGCCTTTAAATAGGCTACGTCACGACATCGTCGGCGATGCGTGCAACGCGCTATGCCTAAGTTAGACTATCGTTGGGCATCGGTTGTGTAGGCCGACAACAGGTTCAGCATTCGTTGGTATAAGTTATCTATAACACAACGAAACGTTCTGTGTCCGTTACCAATGCATTATACATAAGACCAAGTCGCTATGAATACGTCTGAATCTTTAAAAAAAAACATCAAAAGTTCAACGTAAGCCAGCGTTTTACATACATTTTAATACGTTGCCATCGCTGGCTAAAACGTCAAGGTGTGACCGGGCCTTAACCGAGCGGAATTACCAGAGTCCGTCCCAAATGACCAATTTACAGCACCAACGGCCTTACTATTTCTCAATACGCACCATGCTAGGCCAATGAAAGAAAGCACAGAAAACGAGCTGGTACATTTAACACGGGGGTTTATTTTATAAGGGAAGGGGCACAGAGAGCAGAGTTAAACCGACTAAAAGCAATGCAGGCATGTGCAAGGCACTAAAACAATTTTACTTAACGGACTGGTGACACACACACACACACACACACACACACACACACACACACACACACACACACACACACACACACACACACACACACACACACACACACACACACACACACACCTGGGCCGACCAGCCTTTATTGAAGCCTCCAGCTCGGAAGGAAAGGCGAACCGAAGGCCAGGGTCAGGCATGCACCTGTCCGCCTCGTGCGGTGTACGACAATCTGGTCGCGTGGCGGGACTTGAACCCACAGCTTTCATGCAGCGCCAAGCACCAGGGACCGCGCTCTCCAACCGGCCACGCACCAATGAACCAAGACCAAGGAGAAGATCAGAGACAATGACCCAGGACCAGACGAACCAGCCAGCACCAAGACCCGCGACCCCCAAGACGACCAACCTCCCCAGCCTGGCGTTCCTTTATATCTTTCTTGTCCAGGGTGAGAAAATCGCCAGCTGAGGCGATCTCACCCTCATTGGCCAGGATGTCATGGGAAAGTGGCCCTCTGTGGCAATCTCCACCCTCATTGGCCAGGGTGTCGTGGAAAAGTGGCCACGTACGTGGCTGGACATGCGTGTGTAATGGCGCGATGTGCGAAGTGAAGGAGTGATGGTTTCGGTTGGCTGGAGGCTCGATTTGTATTGCAAGAACCCTGACTAAAAAAGTAATTCGCAGCGCACACATGTAATTCCCATTAGACACAGGTAGGGGGCCCTAACTATAAACACACACTTATCAAAATAACTAAGCTGAGGGACTGCTATCTGTCTGTGTGCACAAGGTTTCCAAATTTGCAACAATATTTCGTCCAGCAGTTCAGGAGTGCATAAAATACAGAGCACGTATGTAAATTGGCCAAGTAGTCTTCAATTCATGCAGAAATACCATTGTAATACTGTAATACTCGCTTAGTGCTCAGGATGTGTTCCTGGAAAAGAGACCGCCAATGGAAAATGCGCTCAAAGGGGCAATTATACCATTGTTACTTCCGCACCAAAGGTGGATGGCGGTTTTGTTTTCACACCTGTCTGTCTGTTTGTAAACAGGACACATCAAAAAATTGAGGATGGATTCGGATGAAATTTGGTGGACAGGTTGGGTGTGTGATAAGGAAGAACTGAATAGATTTTGGTGAAGATTTGGATCCTATAATTATTAAAGTAATTTTTCACCATTGAGAGATAAGGCGAAACCGATATATAGCATGATATCTCAAAAAGGTATGGACGGATTCGGACGATAACAGCTTGGTGGACACATTGGATGTATGACAAGGAAGAATTGATTCAATTTTGGTGAAGATCCGAATCCGGATCCAATAATTTTGAAAGCAATTCGTCACCATTGAGAGACAGAGCTAAACCGATATACAGCACGATATCTCAAAAGGTATAAACGGATGACGACAACATTTGGTGGATGGGTTTGGTAGTTGACAACAAGAAGCTGGTTAGATTTTGGTTCATGTCCGGATCCAGATCCAGATCCAGCTCATCAGTGGGATACAAAAGTTAAACTGTTTACAGCCTGGTGGAGGTATGCACTCCACCATCCATCTTCGGTGGCGGAGGTAATTAATAACCTTGCACGTCTCCTTACTATTCTAATACTTCTGTTAATATTCCATACTTCGAGAAGACAGTTTCAATGAGACATGGACTTTGTTTATAAAAGACGAAGTATGGTTATGGAGATTGATAATTTTGAGGGAAATTGTCTTTAGAGCGTTGATACCCAATACCCACAATCACGTTTCCTGCAAATATTGAAACACAAGATAGCAGCAGGCAAGATAACAGAGGCGGTGGGACACCGACACAAATGGACATTTTTGATAAACTTCTGCACTGGATACCACAATAACCATGAATAGATTCAGTTGCAGTCAATGAACAGAATGGGTGCTGGATCTTAGGATACTCTGCTTAATGCTGCAAAGAAATGACCAATACCTGGACTACCATACAATAAATTTCAATTGCTTAACTAGCTGCTCTGCTCATTAACGTTCAAACTCGGTACAGATTATTACGCGTGTGCTCAAGAGAACGGACTGTAAATCTGCAGTGAAAATAGTCTCTTGTCCGTCATCTCGTTGCTCACCAGACAAAACTATTCCCATGCGTGGTGCTACACGTGTTCGCTATATTCTTGTTTACGTACGAATGGAAAGGATATTTTTCACAAGTGATCATGGGTGAATGTTATAATGGCTACGACATCAAGTGACACTTCTGACACTGCAGGATCTTCGTTGTGTTGAAGAGTTCCACAACACTAGAAGTTTACATACATTACAAAATGGCAGAACAATGTTTACTGATGGGCTCGAAGCTACTGCAGTATTGGTTGGATTGGTTGGATTGGTCGGAAGCTACTATGTACAGTGTCAATATTTTGATGCATATTGCAATATTGATCGGGTCTGTCAAAAGGTGAGGATTTGATAGGACAGAGTACAATGGGGGCACTGCTGAAAGGCAATGGGGTGGGAGGAAAATGTGCAGAGGGGAAGGTCAAGCAAGCACGGTAGCACACCCTGCCGTTCTGCTCTCGGGCAGGGCCGGATTGACCTTTTGTGGGCCTGATGCCAAACAAATTTGTGGGGCCCCATTATTTGCCTCCCCTTTTAACCTTGGGACACTTTTTTTCAAATAACCAATGCAATAAGATAAAGATTTGTTCAAGTAGTAAAGTAGTAATGTGATTTGTTAAAGGTGATCTAAAGAAATATCTGAAACATGTAAGCCAAGGGACACTCTTTTTCAAATAACCAATGCATATTGTTTAGCTCACTCATTGAACCTATAAAGATTTGTTCATTCTCAAATTCCTTCAATAGTTTAATTTTCTTTGCACAATAATCCCCATCTAAAATATTTAAGAACAAAACATTTGAATCTTTATATTTTTTTAAGATACCCCTTTTGTGCCATTACGAAATGATAAACTTCTCTTAATGCTCTTGTTTGACCACCTCCTGAGCCACAGGTTATTTTTTAAGCCACGCCCACTTTTCATAAGCCCCGCCCAACCTTCCCTAAGACACGCCCACTTTTAATGGATTTTTTATATGCCCCACCCACTTTTCATTAAGCTCCGCCCACTTTTATAAGGTGTTTTCGTAGGCCCCGCCAACTTTTGCTAAGCCCCGCCAACTCTTACATCATTTCCAGTTCATCTCTGACTCACAAATAAATCACCAGAAAATTCTACAATGTTATCAGCAATGCCAACCCTCCCGATTTCATCGGGAGGCTTCCGAAAATTCACCCAAACTCCCGCCCTTACGATCACTATCCTTATCCTCCCGAAATTTTGATATTTTTGCACTGTTCACTAATCAGAATGTACTAGTATGAGAATTGAATGAAAAGCATCGTCTGCTACGTATAGCATGTGGTAACTCCATAACGTTCGCTGCTTCCAAATTGTACGTAAAAAATTGCAAATTCAAATGAGGAGCAGCGAAACATTGGGTCTGGATCTCGCTTATGCGATCATGCACTGAGATTTAGTGCATGCGGTATGTGTGCAATACAGTGCATGCGGTATGTGTGCAATACAGTGCATGCGGTATGTATGCACAGTGTATATGCATGCGGTATGTGTGCAATACAGTGCATGCGGTATGTATGCACAGTGTATATGCATGCGGTTTGTGTGCAATACAGTGCATGCGGTATGTATGCACAGTGTATATGCATGCGGTATGTGTGCAATACAGTGCATGCGGTATGTATGCACAGTGTATATGCATGCGATACGCTCACTGTATGCAGCTGGGCCCGTACCAGCCCGGCGGTCGCGACCACCGTGCGGTGTTTAATTTAACAGCCGCTAGAGTTCTACGAGTCGCGCTGCAGCTGTGGAACATCGACTTCGGAAGTTACCGATGCTTCAAGCCCTCGATGTTGATTACGAAATGGCAGAAAAGAAGCTACGAAGACCAAGAAATGGTCTCAGAAGTACAAGACCGAATACATTCTCCAATACCCGTGTATTTGAAAGACTGAAAGAGGAATTCATCATGCGTATTGTACAGTATGCAGCGTTGATATTTCAGTTGAGCACGGAGGTCGCGATGATATTCGGAAGCACGTTGGAAGCAAACGGCACACAGACATTGCAAAGGAGAGATCTTCGAGCACGAGTACCGGTACACTTCTGAATTATTTCACCAAACAAGGGACAAGCGAGGAAGAGGATGTTACCCGGCGGAACTTCTCTTTCGTGGATTTATTGTGGGACATAACTTGCCCATATCAGTCTCAGATCATGCTGGACCTCTATTTCAAAAGATGTTTCCAGATTCAAAAGTTGCTTCAAAGTATGGATGTGCAAGAACAAAAACTTGCAAGATGTGCAAGATGTGCAAGAACAAAAAAATAAAAATAAAAAAATAAAAAAAAAAACAAGAACAAAAAGCAAGAAAAAAAAAGAAAAAAAAAAAAGAAAAAAAAAAAAAAAAAAAAAAAAAAAAAAAAAAAAAAAAGAAAAATGGTCAACAAATTTTTACTTTCTGAATGTTGTCTAGATTTCTACAAGTGAATTAGGGTATTCGGGCACTGCTGAATCAGGAAATGGCATCCGTTTCTCTCCATCAGGTCAGGTTTTTGTGCTAAGTTGATTTGAAAAAATCAGATCTTGTGACAAAATCAATTACATTTTTGTGGCATTATCAGCTGATTTTTGTCAACACACATCATCCTAAACATGTTTTTAAGAAAAAAAAAATGTTTTGCCAACAACATCTATTGATTACATGATAGAAACATCGATTACTGTCATCTGAATGGTGGGCATTGATAAAGGTAAGTACAAGTAAATTGCATGTTGCGTCACCACTGTTCAAACTTCAGGGCTTGAACTTCCGTTTCTTCGAACTCCTGGAATGTTCAGCGGCAGGGAGGTCTCTCTTCAGATTCCAACAGTAGTCAGCCATCATGACTGCGTCCCAGCGACCCTGATACCTGGTCTCCATCTCCTTCATGTCCTGATGGAATCTCTCCCCCTGCTCGTCACTCATTGAACCCAGGTTCTCAGGAAACCGGTTCATATGTGAAAATAGGTAGTGCATCTTGATGCTCATGTTGCAGCCCAGGTTTCTGAAAGCAGTCAGCATGTTGTTGACAAGTTCTGCGTAGTTTCTGGCCTTATTGTTGCCAAGAAAGTTCTTCACTACCAAAACAAATGTCTTCCACGCTTCCAGTTCCACTTCGTTCATTGAGTTTTTGAACTCTGGATCTCTGATGAGCTGGCGGATCTGAGAACCATCAAAGATGCCAACTTTCAACTTCTCCATGGTCAATCCTGGAAAAGCCTGGCACAAGTAAGTGAAGCAGTCACCATCTTTGTCCAGAGCCTTGGTGAACTGCTTGATAAAGCCGAGCTTGATGTGCAGCGGTGGGAAGAGTATTCTGTCTCTGTCCACCAGAGGGTCGTTGATGACGTTCCTTTCTTTGCATGGCACCAATTCCTCCCGCACAGGCCAGTCCTTCTTCGTGTAATGCTGAGCACGGTCCCTACTATCCCACATGCACAGAAAACATGGGTACTTGGTGAAGCCAGACTGTTGTCCCAACAAAAAGTTCACCATCTTCAGGTCAACACAAATAAACCACTTATGCTGATCATAACCAATTTTCTCCAGCACGTACTTCACCGCTTCATACTTCTCCTTCAGTGTAGTCGAGTGAGCGATGGGTACAGAGGCAAACTGGTTGCCGTTGTGTAGCAGAACACATTTCAGTGATCGCTTGCTGCTGTCAATGAACAGTCTCCAATCTTTGGGTTCGTACTGTGGCACTCCAAGCTTGAGCAGAAGCGCATGTCATAGAATTAGGCGCATGTAGGTATTGTACATTCTTCAGAGTTCGTTATTTCAAGAAATACAACTTTTTTGTATCACATTATTACAAAATCTGCCCCATTAACTTTAGTTTTGATCCACGAACTTTATGCTTTGCCTCACCAATTTTGGAAGATTTTGAGGTTTTATGACTTCAAACTGATCCCTTTTTCGACATAATCACCTAGAACTATCGTACCTGAATACTTCTTGTCATTAAAATAATTATTTCCAATTAAAACAATTATTTGACATGACATTTTACCCCACCAACTTCTTCTAAAATGCTCCACACATGCGTACATGTGAACAAAAATGTAAAAACGACATGTGGCCATATCTCAAAAACTTGACCTGATTGAACAAAACTAATGTGAGTTTTGGATTCAGCGCATCAGATTCGTCCTAAATCAGCTTAAAAAATGCAGACAACAAATTTGTTGTTGACCAGTGTAATTGGTGAGTTGTCAAATGTTACTGCTTCATCTATTGCCGATATTGCTAGACGAGCTCCATTTAGCCTAGCTACAGACGGTAGCAATGACAGTGGTGAGGCCCAGCTATATCCTGTCCTGATTTCGTACTATGACAACAGTGCTGGGATTGTGAAGCAAGGTTTGCTAAGTTTGCCTGCAAGTGCAAACAAGATTCCACTGGAGAAAACATTTTCAAACTGCTTGATCATGAGTTCAGTGACAGGAAAATTCCGTGGGGAAATTGTGTTTCCTTTTGTGCTGATAATGCCTCTGTCATGGTGGGCAAGCACAAAGGAGTCGCTGCTTATATCCACAAACAAAATCCAGAGTGCTACATCATGGGATGCCCTTGCCATATGATGCACAATACGGCCAAGAAGGCGGCTCAGGCCTTCCCCATTGAATTAGATGACTTTTTCATCGATATTTACTACTACTTGGACAAAAGTAGTAAACGCGTCAAAGGAGTGAAAGCACTGCAAGAACTCTGTGATGCCCCGACACACAAGATTCTGAAGCATGTCGCAACAAGGTGGCTGTCCCTTGGTCAGTGCCTAGACAGGCTGATTGAACAGTGGGAGCCACTTCGCCTCTTCTTCAAAGAAGAAGTACGAAGAAAAATGCAACCAACTGTAGCCAAGACTCTAACAACGAGCAAGAAGGACGGCACTGTATCTACTGCCAGTACTGGCACTGCAGGATCAAGCACTAGTGGAGCAGCATTCACCACTACCACTGCAGTATCTGCTGCGAAGAAGACAGCAGGGACAGCACCAAAACCAATGCTGAGAGCAGGTAGCATCACCGGCCCTTCATCACGTTCATCTACAAAGCAGATCCCTTCAGAGTCGAGAAAGACTGTGATAGTCCCATCTGCAGGCAAAGAAGGACCCAAGTTAAGTTCTGCTTTTGCCAAATCCATTGATAGAAGCTCAGCAAAACCTTCGAATCAGAGGTCTTCTTCCTTGGCGGCACCTACCACAAGGTCTGTCCTCAAACGTAAAATTGGATCTGGTACTACGAGTCTGACATCTTGTGCTGGCAGTAAACGGAAGTGTGATCGCCCTGCGGAAAAGTGTACTACGAGTTCTACAACTAAAAAGCGCATCTTCCTCAAACACAGTGCAGGAAACTAGAGAAAAACTCGTCAACAGGCATTTCTTGGCTCCACAAACGAAACTCTATCGTTTCTTCCTTCGTTATGCTATCAAGCTTTTTGTGAAGGGTATTCTTCTGGTCCAGGGAGGCGAACCCTGTATTCATCTCCTGCACGGAGAATTGAATGGTCTTCTGAAAGATATCTTCGTACGGTTTTGAAACCATCGGTGTCATCGGTTGCTCTGGTAAATGTACCCTTCTCTGACAGAAATCATCAGAAGAATGATGAGGACCTCATGATTGGGAACGATGCCAAACTGTATATAAGGGAACAAAGGAGTCTCAAGAAATCCACCTTCACTCTGAGTGAGTCAGACATCCAAAGTTTCTTCAGTGCAGTTCGCTCATATTATGTGAAAGCCTGCAATTATATCTTCAAAACCTGGCCGCTAGATGATGAATTAGCCAAGCATGCTCAGGTGCTGGATGTTAAGCTACACCAAGAAGTGGGGTTTGACTGTGTGGAGTTTTTCATCAAGAAATTCCCTGTCTGTTCAGTGGCGGTGATAGTGACATAGACAGTCTTGAGAGTGAATTCGCTCACTACCAGGCAGACGCCTCCATAGCTACAATTGCTACTGAGACAGTGAGAGTGGATGAGCAGTGGCATCGGATTTCACAGCTCACAGATCCCTGCACTGGTGCCAAAAAGTATCCTAATTTGAGCAAAGTGATGAAGGGAATCTTGGTCATTCCTCATTCGAACGCATCATGTGAGCGGGCACTCAGTCTTGTACGGAAGAATCATACTGAATTTCGTCCCAATTTGAGTGTCAAAACCCTGGAAGCTCTCTTAATTGAAAAACTAGCTCATAACACCCCTTGCTACCAGAGAGAATACAGCAAAGACATAATCAGAAGGGCTAAAAGAGCCACACAGCTGTCACTCAGCAAAGCTGCCATGGAAAAAGCAAGCAGCAGTAGTACCAGCCAGTAAGGTAAGAAAAATATTGCTTCTTTTGTGCTTTTTGTTAATCTTTGATTGTCCTCTAACTTACTAATATTAACATACATGTAACATTAAAAAGTGCACAATTTTCCCCTTTTTTTGTTCAAAAAGTGGGAATTCTTAACATGTTAAATGCTCCAAAATAGGGCTCAGAGGGCACGAGAGAGCGTCTGGAACCCCAGAGCTTCCAGGGCCCTAAGGCGGGCCCTGGACCCCGCCGCAAGGGTCGAGCACTCCGCGCTCGAGATGTGCGCTTTGCGCACATTATTTGGTGTCGGTTGAAAATCCTCCCTAATTCTGATTTCCAAAAGTTGGCATCTCTGTGTTATGCTTTTGAAAAATTTGCCTGGGCTTGCCCAGGGAATTTCCAAAGGAAACCACACCCACCAGTTTTTCCCTATAAAAGCCTCAAGCCCAGGCTCCATTTTAAACATTTTTTGTTGGCAATGGTGTGCTGTGTGCTTGCCTGGAACTCCACTACTTGTATGGAACTAAACCTTCAAGTTGATGAACTGGATTCAAACCTCTTATCCATTGAGGTAAGATTTTATTTCCCTATTTTCAGTTTGATTGAAGCATCGACTCATTTAATAATTAAATAACTTAATTAATACATTATTATTTTCTCTCACAGGAAATTGTATCTGAAAATACCGATTTTGCCACAACTTGGGGCGAAATTGTTGGCTTGGTTGAAGACCTTGTGAGCGACCAAGACCCACAGAATGAGCTAGTCCTTGAGTGGGATGACTTTGGGGTTCCTTGGAGATCGACTACTTGTATGGAACTAAACCTTCAAGTTGATGAACTGGATTCAAACCTCTTATCTGTTGAGGTAAGATTTTTATTTTCCTCTTTTCAAACTTTAATTGAAGCATACTCATTTAATAATTAAATCACTTTATTAATACATTATCATTTTCTCTCACAGGAAATTGTATCTGAAATACGAAATGAAAACACTGCTTTTGCTACAACTTGGGGCGAAATTGTTGGCTTGGTTGAAGACCTTATGAGCGACCAAGACCCACGGAACGAGTTCGTCCTTGATGACCCAACCAAAGAGTTATACCTTGGAGACCAGCAAAGTCCTGAAAAAGAGTTTTGCAACAATAGTACTCATTGTGAGTTATCAAGACAATACCCCCTGAACAAGTTATACCTTGATGAGCCAGAATACAAGTTTTACCTTGGAGACTCACAAATTTCAGACATTTTGAAAAATAGAGTTTTCCTTGATGATCCACAGTTATACTATGTGAGATCTATCACTGAAACCCATCAAAATTGGAAAAATGGAGATTTCTTTGATGATCCACAGTTATACGATGCGAGATCTATCACTGAAACCCATAAAAATTGGAAAAATGGAGTTTTCCTTGATGATCCACAGTTATACTATGTGAGATCTATCACCAAAACCCACTATATTTCTGGAAATTGTGATTCTACCTTGGAGTCTTGGAGAGATGGTTATATTTTTGGAGACTTGAAATGTGGGTTCTGGCTTGATAACTCACAATGTGATACGTATCTTGGAAACTCAACAGGAATGTGGTTATACCTTGGAGATTTGGAAAGTTGGGTTTATTTTGGAGACTTGAAATGTTACCACTCTTTGGGATCTAAACCTATCAATAAAGTTCTTACTCCCCCTTTCTATGTCATCAAACCTGAAAGCCTTAAAAGACAGAATTGGAAGAAGAGAAAAAAACATAAAAAATATATATTGTTAGTTCTGGGAAGAAAGTGCAGACTTACTCCCCCTTTCTACATCATCAAACCTGAAAGCCTGAAAAGACAGAACTGGAAGAAGAGAAAAAAATGAAAAAAATATATATAGGTGGAAATCTCATTTTGAAAAAGACATTGCGTTGGGCGAGGGTTGGGGGGTTGGGGTTGAGATTTTGAATGTGAGGGTTGGGGTTAAGATTTTGAATGTGAGGGTTGGACACACACACACACACACACACACACACACACACACACACACACACACACACACACACACACACACACACACACACACACACACACACACACACACACACACACATCAACAAACAAAAGTTAAGCCTTGACTATTCAGTTGAGGATTCTGTGTTTGGGGTTCACAGATCTAAGAACGTCCCCCTTCACACACATTATATACTGTTATACACCTTGGACTTGGGAGCCTGGTGTTGGCGCAGTGGTTAGGGCAGCGGCTTGGGATCCAAAAGGTCCTGAGTTCAAGCCCCGTTGGGCCACTGAATTAATACACCAGGGGGTTGACTCAGCCTGTCATCCTTCCGAGGTCGGCGAAATGAGTACCAGTGTATTGGGCCGGTGTATACCCCGGTTAAAATAGGTGTACCATATCCCTGTGTCGTAAGAGGCGACCAGGGTTGCGTCAGGAAGGGCATCCGGCGTAAAACATGTGCCAAATCACAATGCGGATCATGCAGATGATTCGCTGTGGCGACCCCTAAAGGGAGCAGCCGAAAGAAGAAGAAGATACACCTCGGACTTGGCCCTCGAGTGTCCACAACGGTGTATAGTAGGAGGGAGTGAAGGAGCAAGCCATTGCTCCCATGGGTATTATCTGCCTAGTTTTGTCTTTTGTAATTCCTGTTAATAAAATGAACCTAAAATCTCTTCCCCTTCTAAATCATATATCTTATAAGTCCAAGGAAGCATATCGATTACATAAACAATTTGAAAAAGTTCGTTCGTCCATCGTTTAACATAACCTTTTTCAAAATGAGATTTCCACCTATATATTCTTACGATATGACCAATTTTGAACTTAGGTTTTCTGATATTAATCTCTTTTTCATACTTTAACTTTGTAAATGTTTCTGATGGTTTCATATTCGTTGACGTGTGAATCGTGTCATTATACTTATCTACAATATCCTGAATAAAAGATGACCATTGTTGTGAACCGAGTTCTGTGAATTTTTTATATAGTCTCTTTAAAGGTACGATTAAAACGTTCAACAACAACGGCCTTCCCTTCATTAAATGTTCTGTATAATGTAATAGTTATTTTTTAGAAAATTCATAAATGTCTTGTTATAAAACTCTCTTCCCTCATCAGTCCACACTTTTTTTAGGTTTTCTCTTACTTTTATTAAATATCTTTTGAAAGGCTAACATAAGAGTATTACCTGTTTTGTTTTTTAAAGGGACAACCCATGCGTATCGACTCCTCAAATCAATAACATATAGCATACTTGTACCCCTTATCATTATTGAGTTCAATCAAATCAGCGGACCAGATATAATCAACTTCCTTGGAATAAACCTTCCTTCTACGAAACTTTGTGAATATTGGTTTATGTAATTCATCAGCTAATTGCTCTTCAGTCTTAATGACATCATTAGAGCATATAAGTTTTTTGAATTTCCAAGTCCAAGTTTCAATTTAGCACTGATCATCTTCTTCACGATGAACCGATCAACTTTTTCTCTCAAGGTTGGATTTTGTATCAGAGACAAATTATACAACATTTCTCTATCGGCTTCATGCTTTAATTCCAAAGTTTTGGTATTCCCATAATCAATATCGTGTCTCATGCACACTTCATCAACTCTATTGATGGGTTTACTCCATGATTTAGGATTGTCTGTCTCATCTAATCTTTTATCCAAGTTTGTGCCTGGGCCACAGAAAGAATACCCTGGTAGATGTAATTCCCCTGGTATTCCAGTAGTTGTAAATTTACTTCCTGATAGAAACTTTTGAACATCTCCTCCGAGTTTGTGTTTGGAGATAAATTGATTTTTTTTTGAACCACACACCGAACATATACCTTTTTGTATAACCCTGTTATTTTTACTTTTGATATATGAAATATTTTTAGTCTTAGTTTTCTTTTTACATTTGAGACAATAACTCATTTATTTATGAGAAAAATTCCTGCAGAGTGCAAAAACCTTTTTAGTTTCCAACATGCACATTTGAATCTTAATTTTTAAAACATAAAGAATCCTTAGAAATGCCTTCACTCTCTCCTCCATTTATTTCAGAAAAAAATGAAAAACTTGAATAAAAATGAATATCTTGTTGATGTCAATAGTCTTGTCGAAAGTATTGCAAATAGACTTGTCAATTCTTTGTTTTCCTCCTCGGTGGGTTGAGGTATTTTCTGTAATACCACCAATCTTTTTTTATCTCACCGGTTTCCATATTTTGATATTTATTTAGTCTCGCTCTTTCCTCCCTCTCCTCCCTCTCCTTCTCTCTCTTCTCTCTCTCCTCCTTCTCTTTCTTCTCCTTTTCCTACTCTTCCCTCTCTTCTTCAACTCCTTCCTCGTCCCTTACTATCCTTGAATCACTTACACCCCATAGAATATCATACATATATTCATCAGGATTTCTTGTTATTCCTGTATCCAAAATAATTTTTTTTACAACAGGAAACCAATAAAATTTATTCTGAATTTTTAAAAGAGCCTTACTTTTTCTTAACTTTATAATTTATTCATTATTTAACATTTTAGTTAATTCCAAAGTTGTTGGTTTATCAACATCAGCATAAAGCCAATCTTTTATTGAAAATACATCATTCTTATGTTGTAGAACATATTTATTAAAATACCGAATACCCTTTTCTTGAAGGTATGCTTGGACACAGAAATGATAATTTTCTTGATGCCTTCTTGCTGTCATTTATGTATTAGAAATATACGTCAGAATAATATGACACGAAACACCTCCCCATCTTCCCGTAGTTAAATCATTTTGTATTTCCTTACTTATTACATATAATCCTGTTTGTTTCTGTTTTCATGATATAAACGAGGGCAAAACCATTATTATATTTACCCTTATTAAATTCTTTTATTTGTTGTTTACGAATCGTGCTTCCACAAAACTCATTCTCTATTCCAAGTGGATAATATTCTTCCTTACGAGACTGATTTAATTGTTCCAGGTCTTCTAGGTCAATTTTACATGACCAATTATACCCCAAATCATTCATATCATACCCCCATTGTTCTATTCTCAAACGATACACCCTTATTTATAAAAATTTATTTTAATTCGAACTGTGAATTCTGTATGACCTGGAGATAAAATCAACACTTCTGTGTCTTTGGAATACACGACCGTTTTATTTAAGGATATATATTGTGATAAATCGCTTAATCTCACCAAGTCATTCGCGTCAGTCGGGCTTGGATAATTTTTTTAATTTATAAGCATTTTTAATATTAATATTTTTGGTTATATTATATTTATGTCATTCAGCCTGTGCCTTTGTGTAATAATTTGATAAATCAATATCCAGTTCTTGGGATACACCAAAGATAGAACCATCTTTACCAACATAAGTCATTTATATTAGATTAAAAATAATGTCATAAATTTTTTTATTTTTGTTGAGTTGAAATAACACATATAGACATAATTGACCACAACACTTGGAATTTAATTCTTGGACTTGAAATGTTTGATAAACACCATTCTGGAAGAATTTTATGACTTCAACAGGTGGTGGAAGACCAAAACTATCAAAATAATATTTGTTTTGACTATTAAAAATACAAACCCAATGAGAACCGTTCCCATTATTATCTTCAAAGTTCATAATAATATTATTTGTATTTTCGGCACATTTGTTAATTCATCTCTCATACAAATAACCACATTATGAATTTTTAATTTCTTACAACATTTGACAAGTTGTAAATTTGATGTTGTATCCTTTCCAAATTCTTTAAACCACTCATCAATCTCGGGTTTCCTTAGAAGCCGGTTACCGGCGACCCGCAGCAGTCTACTCAGAGAAAAAATGTCAAAGGTCGCCACCTACTTCAGCGCCGATTTTTCGATTAAAAATTTTTTTTTTGTCACCATGAAATCTTCACACCCCCTGTTTTGAAATCCAAGACGAAAACACATTAGTATTTCGATAAAAGCGGGCTTTCTTTTACTGTTAGTACTCTCACCAGGTTCAGCACAACACTGACCTAAAAATAACACAAGCAGCTAAAACACGCCTCCTGCATTAGAGAGACTTTGTAGGCCTCGCAGTTTCGGTGCCAAAACGATAGCATCGAAACGAAAATCCCTGTTTGACTTTGGATTTTCGAAGAAGTCCAAAGACATGGGAGGTAAACTTCTGGCCATCAGTAATGGGTCTAAACTTGCACTCTCACGAGTGCGACGTTGTTGTTGTTGTTTCATGAAACACGTGTTTCACCTCGTCCATTTTGAGCTTTTGTCAAGTGATGCGGCTCCAAAATACACGGTCACCCGTTGTGCCTTTTTAATTTATAAAGTAATTCGCCTATAAGCTTAAAGCAGCTTTTGTACATGTTATTATTTGTGGTTATTTGCACTGAAATTGCCGTTTATTCACTGAAGTGAAGGCCAAGTATGAGCAGCTGTGAACTGGCCAACTGAATACTGGTACCGCAGGTACATGCATGTACAATAGACTTGCGAGCTTTTCTTGACGTATAACAACATGATATTGGCGGATAATGTAAGGTGGAAGTTTAACAAAATTGGGATTGTGACTGTGATGCAGTATTCACACTTAGACTGTTTGATTGGTTGACTGATTGAAGCTCGCCGACATCAAATAAAGAAATTATCTGAAAACGAGTGGTTAAATACACGTTTTTCATTCATTTTCAAACAATAAACTAGTCTAAAGTTATTAGTTTGAGCTGTTTATTAAATCAAAACAAAACACAATAAAATAATAATAATAAGCAATATTTAACAAAATAAAATGAAATCAAAGAGGGAAAATATGAATAAAATAAATGAAATAAAATTTACAAATATAATACTTAGCTTCTCTATGCTTGAATAGTTCATCAGATATTTAGGGAGTTGTGAAGTTTAGGTGTTGTTGTTGTTTGAGGTGGCCCTCAACTTCTGGCTAATGGTAGGCCCTTTTGAAAAGCAGTTTCTCACAGTGATGAATGCATTTGGACTATTTTCAGTTACTCCACTGCTTAACATCCAAGCAATTTTCATTACATTTAATGAGTGGGGTGTGGGCCACATTAACAATGATAGCATGGGAAACTTATCAATTCACAATTTTTCATTCACAAGTATACAGCACATGTACATTTTAATTATTTGCTATTTACAGAATTCCCTGAACCCTCTCCCTGTCCCTCCACCTGAACCTCTCTCAGTCTCTGAACCTGAATCTCTCCCAGTCTCTGAACCTGAATCTCTCCCTGTTTCTGGACCAGTCTGCTCTCCCTCTCCTGAACCAGTCAACCATCCCACTGTAAATCAACCGGCAAACTCTTTCTCACTTTCTGAATCTGCCAGGACTTTGTCACCCTCTCTGCAAGAAAATCAACTTGCAGTTCCTGATCAAGTGACACCGTTTACTGCAGCCAACTCATTAACATTCTCTGAACAAATCAATTCTGGCATACAGTCTGAATCATCTAGTTCTTTAATGGTAGAAGAAACTTTAACATGTAGCTCCCCCATTAATCTATCTCATGATATCTCTATGTGTAGTGTAAAAGATGTTGATACATCTTCACCTAATGAAGGTCCTGACCAGAATGTAATCAATAAATTGTTGGGAGAATTATTCTCAGAAGCAGAATGTATCCACACAGTTTACAAATGCCAACAGTTACAATGTTGGAAATTAAGTCAAACTGATATAGAAAGACAGAAAGCGAAATCGAGATTTAGCCATGAATGGCTGACAGATCCAGTTACACACTGTGGCAAAACAGGATTGTATTGGTTGCTTTACAGTGAAACCCAACATGGCATGTTTTGTATTCTGTGCAAGAAACATAATACAGTAAATAAGCAGAACAAGTCTAGAATTTATAACACAGAGCCAGCCTGTAGATTTAGGAAAGTTGCATTATTAGAGCACTCTACATCTGAACAGCACAAATCTGCTGTTATGGCTGAACTGATGCAGAGGGTGTCTGTGTTTGATAAAGAGCTTAAGGATAGAGAAACATTTGCTAATGAGGTATTATGCAATGCTTTCATGAGCTGTTATTTCCTTGCTAAGGAAGACATTGCTAACAAAAAACTTCAGAACTTCATGGAGTTCTTCCAAGTGGAGGGTCTCGCCAATATGAAACATTTCCGCCACCAGTCTAGTAGATCAATCCAAGAGATCTTTATCACAATAGGTAATATTATGAAAAAAATTGTGACAGACAGAGTTTCAAAAGCACAATGTTTTGGCTTATTGATAGATGAGGTGACTGACATTTCGGTATCTGAACAGCTGCTTGGATTTGTTAGCTATGTGAATCCATCAACAGCAATGCCACAGGTAGATGACCTTTTTATAAAGGACGTTCTGAAAAACTTTGTTTCAGCAACTGTTTCAGCAAATGCTGAAACTATCACCAAACTTGTTACTGAAAGTCTTGAGGAATGTGGGCTGCCTTTTGACAATCTAAGTAGTTTTGTGTCAGGTGGTTGTAGTGTTATGATGGGGGTGAAGAATGGTGTTGCAGCTCGGCTGAAGCGGCTTAAGAAAGAAATTATTTCAGTGCATTGCATTTGCCATAGACTTGCTTTGGCATGCTCTGGTGCCAATGATACTGTTAAGTATATTGCCACAATTGAGACTATTCTTGAACAGCTTTGGAGTTTTTTCAACAACTCCCCCAAGCGTACAGCACTGTATGTCAAAATACAAGAGGAAGTTAAAAGAGTAAATTTAACAAATCACTCAAGAGATAGCATTGTTCGCAAAATACGTAAATCGTGCCGTACAAGGTGGCTTTCATTGCAGAATAGTGTAGAGGCTGTCTATATGGACATTCTGCCTTTGTTACTGACTCTTCAGCAGTACAAGGAGCAAGATGCCATTGCCTGTGGTTTGCTAAGTAAGATTAATTCTGTTAAGTTTATTGGGGCAATTTATATACTGAAGAAAATTCTTCCACACTTAGGGGCACTGAGCAAAACATTTCAGAGAGGCACAGTAAATTTTGCTAGAATAGAGCCAAGCATTCAGCACACTCTTTGTGCACTGGATAAAATTGTCAGTGAAGGGGAGGTTGTGCAAAATCTGCAGAATGATTTAAAGAAGGATGGTAGGCTAGAGAGTTGTGAGTTGAAAGTTACAGATTTTGACAGAGATCAGGTTTCTAATCTGCTACAGAAATATGTTCATGCCCTAAAGGAGAATATCCAGGAGAGATTCAGTGAATCCAATGTCCTCGCCAGCTTCAGTGTATGTGATCCGACTTCAGTACCTGAAGCTGATGACCATGGATTTTCAGAGTATGGTGCAGATTACATTGACCTACTTGGTGGTCAGTTTTTTGAGAAAGCTGGTCAGCAGAAAGTTGTTGCTGAGTGGCAGAATTTTAAGTTTGAATTAAATTCATGGAAAAAACATGTGCCTGCTGAAGTACTTTCGTTAAAATCTAACCTCACACCAACAGAATGGGTACTTAAACAAATCTTATCGAAGAAACAGGAGTACAAGCACTTTTATCCCAAACTGGTAGAGCTTGCAGAAATTTGTATGTCTCTGCCAGTTTCCAATGCATGGCCAGAACGGGGAGCCAGCGCCCTTAAGCGCATTAAGTTAAGAATGAGGTCAGTATTGAAAAATGACATGCTGGATGCCTTGTTAACAATCTCAATCAATGGTCCTCCAGTTGGCTCAAATGATGCCGAACTCCTTATCCGACAATGTGTACTTGACTGGCGTAGCCAAAAACCTCGACGGAAGCTCCCAAATCAATGACTTGTTAGTGTACCATCAACTTCGTTTGCATGTCCCCAAATTCTCCAGACTGATGACTTGCCTGTCGAATCAGAATTTTTCCACTCTGACTGAAAATGAAGCAGTGCGAAAATTTAATGTAGAAGGCATTTCATCTGATAGTGACAGTGACTCCAATTGTGTTGCTTAACTTGCTAAATGACTATAGGTTAAACACTGTTAAACAGAACTGTAAACATCAGCTTCAAGAATTTACACAGAACATATACAATTTGTTCTTTGCTGGGAAACATTTCTTCATCCCAAATACATTTTAAGTTTACTAACTTTCAATCATTGATTATTCAATTACATATAATGTCATTTGTTCATTCCTGCCAGAATAATATCATAAAGATGTTGGATATGTTTGCAACTGAAAATAGACTGTGAATTAATGGTGACTTTGATCCTGAAATTGACAACATTGTTTTGAAAGTTGAGGATGTAGAATGTTTGCAGCACAAAAATATCTAATAAACTTTTTGAATGTGAAATCTCATTTATGAATTAATTTTTCTTTCTATAAAACATATATAGTGACTCAGATTCCCAAAGGACTTGATTTTAATACTAAAGATTGATTGAAATATTGTTTACCGGAATACGAGTTTGTCATTGGTTTGACAGCAGAAATGCAAGATGAGTATACAGTAACTCCTAGAATGTTTTGTATAGATATTAAAAATATCACACTTCCTTGATTACTGGAATTAAATAATATCACTTTCAGTGGATTACTTCAATCAAACTTTAGATCCTGATGTATACAGAATTTGCAGTGTTAATAGTTTGGTTTGCACATTTTACCCAACATTATGATAATAATCTAATCCTTCGTGCTCACAGCATTCATACAGCAAACCCAGAACACTCACAGAAGTGAAATGGAAAATGGTTTCCTTAATGAATGCGAGTTCATCTACATTATGATTATGTAACACGCTTACTTCAGATTGCTCACTGTACTCCACCATGTGCAGTATCATCTCCCCATTAAGAACTAAGGTAGGCCCAAATGTTGCTAAAATGCCTCTCTTTTAAAGTGCTTAGATACTCCATCTTCCAGACACCTTGGTGTGCCCTAAACCATGGCCTTAAATTAATGAACCCTGTTTAAAAGCTGCTTGAACTAACTATACAGTATTGCTGAATTTCAGTCAACCAGTCAGTCAGTCAGTCAGTATGTTAATGCAACTACATCCAGTATAGGCCTAACCACCTGTTTTTGTGGAGTTTTCCACCCCAACAGCATGATAATATGAGAACGATTACATGTCAAATCATGCTAGAATGCATCTCCAGCCATCGAGGATCCTCCAGCTTCCAGGGCCCGCCTAGGGCCCTGGACCCCGGCCATACAGCTGCGCTCGCTTCGCTCGCGGTGATGGTAACCTGCTACTTTTTAATGGTAGCCTCCTACTACAAAAAATAAGGAAACCCCTGATCAATGCTCATTTATTTATTAGAAAGATATAATCCATCACCTCTTTTAGTTCATTTTACACCTGCTTGTGCGATAGAAGAAAGCATATCTCCAACTAACAATCTCGCTTTATCAGGCAGACCTGCAAGTTTTTCAGCAAAATCTACAATTACAACACTTCCACTAATTTGTTTCTCCAACTCTTTGTTACGTCTTTCCAATTCTTTTTGAGCCTGGAGTTGAGCTTCCTTTCGTTGGCAGTTTTCACCGCTGTTGAAATACGACCCGTCAATGCTCCAACCGCATTTAAACCAGCAAATAAAGGGATTAGAAATGGGAGAAATCCTCCACTCGTCTCTCTTATTGAATATTTTTTCAACATTGGTTTTGTCATTTTAATTTTAAGTGAGCCAGTATCATTCAAGATTTTAACCTGTTCTCTTGTGAGCAAAACATCAATTCTTACTGCTCCTTTTCTCTGAATTGTATTAACGTTAATCGTACAAGGCTTTTGATTTTGAACACAAGATGATAGTTTATGAAGATTGATTTGATTAACATATACCCCAGTTGGTACTTTGCCACTCATTTATTGAACAAAAAATTATGTGAGACTAATCATAACACCATTATCTGTATTAATCTGCAATTCTGTTTCTTCCAAAAGCAAACAATATGTATCAACTTCTTCACTCTCTCCTCTTTCAATGTATAGGGAAGTATCCACTCGATTAGACTTTATAGTTTCCTTTTGAGCGCTCAGGTCAAACGCATAGATTGTATACAAACTTTTAAATGCTGTCATATCCAAAATAGGTTCTTTATTTCCATTACTTTCACACACCTTTTGGGAAGACTTGTATGCTTCAGCAAAATCATTTTTTCCCAATTAATTTCCAATCTATCTCGTGGATAAAATGTTCCATCTGGAGAAACGCGAAGTTGTTTAACCTTAGCATTATCACTCAATGCATTATTCTTATCAGTCGCAGTATCACCATCTGGCTTTTTAAAAATGATCCACAGAAATCGTGGCTTTCCTTCCAGAACACCCAAATTCCACATGTAGGTGGTTTGGTTGAGTTTAACGTGTTGACATCTTCTTTTGGAGGTATGATACACTGAGTGGTTTCTTTGAGTTAAGTCTTCTATTCAACATCTCTTCTGTTTTAAGAGGAGGAGTATATTCACTAATATAACAACTCATTTCATCAATTACAAATTTATTCTGCTCACCAAAAGCACTACCAACACCAAAAAGTAATCTATTTTCATTATCATTCCTTTGGAGTTGAAATCTAATTTTAAGACCATACAGAACTTTATCATGATCACAAAATCCAAATATACCTTTAAGAGGAACTGCCACAGTAAAACTATTACCTGCTTTTGTATCATCATTATACATTCCTTTCCTTTGATTATATCCAGGGTCTGTGTTTGTTCCCATTGACATATCAGGAATAAAACCTTCGACAGCCCCCTTTCCCATTCTATCACCGAATGAATATAGTGTAAATTTCATCATTTCAGATACAGCAGAGACATAATCAACCGCTTCAACTTCTTGTGTTCCAATGTACAAACGAACACTATCAAACATTTTCCAGAAGAAATAATTTACGAGTGTAGCATTTGTGTTATTCCCAGCCTTAGTGAATGTAAATTTACACAAGAAACTTTCTGATAGATTCAAATAGGTTTGTTGATTATTTATTTCAAAACTTTTTGTACCATTTGCATTCCAGTCTGTTCCAGTTATTGCATTTACCTTGAAGTAATCTTCTTTTTTAGTGGAGTTTGAGATGATAATAGTATCATCCAAATCATAGATACTCTCAATTGCTTCCATACTTGTATTTATTAAGGAAAAAAGATGTTAAAACTTTTGAAACCCTGACCCAAGTATTTTAATTATTTTCTATCGTTCTTGGGGGAACAACTGAGTTTTACCTTTTTTAATTTCTTTAATTGCTTGTAATTTATGAGATTCCTTTTGGGCATCTTTTATGCTCTTTACAGCACCTGCTACATTCACCACAGCTGAAGCAGTTGAACAAATTAGGTCTTTATGTTTAACAATAGTTGAACCAATACCCATTAGAGTATCAATTATCCCATGTAATCTAAATTGATGTCCAACACCCCTTTGTCTCTTAGGTTTATAGTATCCTCTACCAAGATGCATACCTTCACCCTTGTAGTATGGGGAAAGGAACACCCCATCCCCTGTAATTATTTTATATTTTCCCAACTCGTGTATCCTCACAATAACCATCGTATTTATTTATTGGAAAACTTCACGTAGGTGAATTCTGATGGATATAACTTCTCCATTAAAAGAAATCATACGATTATCTTGGTCGGTTATCCTAAAATTTACTCTGTGTATGGTTTTTTCCTGACACAGGGAGAGAAACCAAATTTTTGGGTTCCATATTGAATTTATAACCAATTGGGGTTGAGGATGCGCTGAATGAAAATATTGTATTTGTTTTTATTCCATCATTATAAGCACCATCAATCAAATCACAGTGAATTAATACCGAGTTTATTCCTGAGGATATTTGAATGACATTATCACTGTAAAACGTCCCATTAGTTTCAATCTTTTTTGAGGAGAAACCGAATAACTCTCGAAATGAATTATCAATTGTGAAATCAACCTTGTAGTTATTTTTAAGTTTAATCGTTGATTTTGAAGTAAGTTTTTGAATGTCTATAACAATATTTTTTGGTTCATCACCCTGTTCTTTCATATTTGAGAAATCTCATATGCTCCGGGTGAGACTGTTATCGTTTTGTATCCACTTCCCGGATTATAACTAAACTTGTCATTTTTCTCGGTTATATTAAATAAGGTATTATAAGTTTCCATGTGTGGTGAATTAACGTGAATTGAGGGACATGACGCGGGATCACATGTTGTGCGTCTCGCGTATAAGGGGATGTCTCTGCGGCACGAGTGATTGTCCCCGGGGCATTGCTATTGACATCGGCTGTCCACTTGATGCTCGTTAACTGAAGGTGCTCATTGACTGGTGAGAATGGAGATTATATCGAACTCCGTGCTTACGCGGATTGTCTGCAATGGTTAACTGCACATGTATACGTTACTGCTTATGTACTCCTAGCTGAACCTGTATTTCCTGGTGTGCCCACAGAAGCGGCTCCAATCAAATGGAATAAAGCCTAAACTCTGAAGGTTCATCTCTCGCTCTCATTTCACCATGGACAATAAAGATGCCTCATATTCTTTTGTTGTGTCAAGTTGTAGTGGATATGGGAATGAAGATGTGTGGTCGCTTGTGGTGAAATTGAAACTAAGGATTGTGCTTCTCATCAAATTTAATATGAGATAAAATGTCTTTATATTGATATTTATTAATTATTTTCATGTTCATCAACTGGTCTAAAATGGCTGACGCTTCATAAAAACAATTGTTATTTCCAGCCTTCTTACTGCCTAACAACAATAACAGTCTATTAACTAATTGTGATGGGTCATTTGGAAGAAAACTAACACCTGAAACAAGGATACTTAAAGCCTGAATAATGTGTTTCTCCTTCTCATTCTTCTGACTTTTACCAGAAAGAATAACCCTATAATCAACAGAGTTCAGCAGATCAATATATACTTTATCATCATTATTTTTCATATCCAATGGTTTATCAATATACTTTGATTCATCCCTCACAGTTGAACCTTGTCTTCCGTCTTTTCTGAGAAGAAACATTAATCTCGGAGTTAGTTTGACAGGAGGTTGAGCAGAACTCACGAACCTTAATTCATCATTAAATATCAATACCTTTTCTTGAACAAGATGAAATATTGCTGGTTGTTCTGTTGGAATGAGTCCTGCTTTGGTTTTTGAATCCGCTGAATATTCATTGTTTTGAAGAGCATTCACAATATAATCAGGGGGTCGATTCATCTCTTCCAGTTGTTGAAATAATCCTTCATCATCATATTCGAATTCTTCTTCTTCTTCTTCTTCTTCTTCTTCTTCTTCTTCTTCTTCTTCTTCTTCTTCTTCTTCTTCTTCTTCTTCTTCTTCTTCTTCTTCTTTCGGCTCGCTCCCGTTCGGGGTCGCCACAGTGGATCAACCGTCTCCGTTTCGCTCTATCCTCCACATCTTCCATTGACACTCCAACCACCCGCATGTCCGCCCTCACCGTATCCATGAACCTCTTCTTTGGCCTTCCTCTTCTCTTCCTGCCTGGCGGCTCCATCTTCAACA
>NC_140964.1:126290073-126295073 GCF_056783735.1 Eptatretus burgeri | reverse complement strand
ATCTGTGGAAGGGAGAGGGATGGGGTGGGATACATGGAGTAAACAACATGGTACTACATGGACTTTCAGGAAGGAAAACACGGAATTTGAAGGAGGTGGGTTTGAGGTAGATTAACGGGGTCAAGGTAAAGATCAAGATTTTGGATAGGGAAAGATATGAGATGGTGGTGAACTGCTGTTCTGAAGACCTGGAGGGAGGAGTGGGATTGAAGAGAGTGTGGGAGTTTGTTCCAGAGGTGGTTAAAAGGAAGAATGAAAAAGTGAAGGTGAGCAGTGATTGTTGATTTTGGTAGTTTCACCAGAAGGGGGATTTTGGCGGACCTTGAGCGCCCTGCAGAAATATGGGGGGGGGGGACAGATCAAATACAGAGATGGGGGGGCAGGGGGGAAGGTCAGAGAGGAGACGGGAGAAGACAGAAAGACCACCAACCTGCCTCCGGTGAGAGAATGAGAGACCCAAAGACTCAGCTTCATCGCAGGAGATACCAATGATCCTAAAAGCCTTGGTTTCTACAGCATGAAGTCACGCTAGATGTGAGGCAGGAGCACAACCCCATGAGGGAGCAGTACTCCATCAGACTGCAGATGAAAGCTCTGTAAGTGGTTCGAAACTCAGGGGTGCCAAGGAAGGACTTTGCACGACGTAGGATGTCCAGTCGGTGACTGGCTGTGGAGGCCTGGAGATGCGGCTTTTCCAGGAAAGATCGTGGCAGATAGTGAGACCCAAAAGTTTGAATGAAAGGACTTCTTCAAGGGGATTGTTGAGAAAGTGGATGGAGGAGAGGGTGGGGGTTTCCAGCTGGTCCTTTCGGAGAGACATTGTGAGAGTGTGAGATTTGTCCGGATTGAAAGACATGTTCCACGTGTTGGATCAGTTTGTGATTTTACCCAGATCTGCAGTGAGCGAAGAAGCTGCCGCTTGCCGGTCTGAGGGATGACAGATGGTACGGCAGAGGATGGGGTCATCAGCGACGACAAAAAGAGGATTTTTCCAGAGAATCTGAGAGATCATTGATGAAAACCGGTTAAAGTAAAGGGCCAAGAACACTGCCTTGAGGAACTCCAGCTTAGATGGAAAGAGGAGATGAGAGAATTCCATTAAGAGCCGCGTGTTGAATGCGACAGGAGAGGAAGTCCACGAGCCATGAATGGAGATTACCTTGGATACCATAAGAACAGAGTTTGGTAGCATATCCAGGGTAGAGTGACTTTGGCTGAAACCAAATTGATGATCGGAAATCAAGCCAATGGAGAAGAGGAAGGATTCGATGTCAGAAGCGATGATGGATTCCATGACCTAGCTGATGATTGGGAGCAAGCTGATTGGTCAATAGTTGCAGAGATCTGTTTATGCACCTTTTTATGCAAAGCCATAATGTTTGCTAATTTCCAAGTAGATGGTAGATGACCATGAGATGGTTAGGGGGTGAATACAACAGAGAGAGGGTGAGCAAGAGCAGCAGAGCAGGTTTTTAGAACAAGAGGGCTGATGCCATCTGGACCGATACAGAATCTGAGTCCAGGTTTGACTGAAAAATCTCCACCTTGTTGGGAGAAAAGGACAGAGTCCAGGAACAGCTGGGTGCAACTGGGTATGGTGGGTACAGAAAGCAATGGGTTGTGGTCACAAGTTATAGCAGGAAACACAGGTCGGTTGGCCTGAGTGAAGTACCAGACTTGTCAGCGCTGAGGTGGTTCTCTAATAACAGCCAGAGAGATGACTGCTTTTACAACCATATGGTCATATGCACCAATTGCAGCAGAATAGCAGCAGCAGACATTTTCTGGGACATTGGTCAAAATCAGATCCAGAAGAGATGGAGTACCCTTGGTTGAGATCTGGGTCAGGAAGTTAATAGAGTGTGTCAGTCCCAATGAGTCACAGAAGTCCTTTGCTGGAGTGCCATGGCAGGTGAGAGAGGTACTCACACCCAGCCAACTGGCATGATGGCAATTGAAGTCACCACATATGAGGAAGAGAGTTTTGATGAGTGGATAGAAGTTGATCCATGTTTTCGGCGAGCGAGATGTAAATGAAGTCATCACTGTTTGGTGGACGGTACAACACACATATAAACAAGAGGGGGAGCACTCGGTAGAGTGCAAAACTTCCGCCGCCAATACTGCTTGGTCACTCAAGTGAACCTGATATCCTATTCATTCAATTTGACGTCAACAGTGCTCACAGAGTTATCGTTTGCAACTTTCCCTTTTACTTTTAACTTTTACATACTCAATTCATTCGGCATAACTAGATTCCTTGAGACAGAAATTGATTTTACGTGGGTATATCCACCTGAAGTTCCAAAATCAGCCGCAATTATAATTTTGGCATGTTTTTTTTGTTGGAAATCACTTATAACATGTAGAAATGCAAAAAAAAAAAAAATCGAAATTCTGTTGAAAAAAAGGTTGCAAATTTTTTTTTTCTCTAACAATTTTTTTTTTGGGAGGGGGTGTTGGAAATCACTTAAAACATGTAGAAATGAAAAAAATAAAAATTCAAATATTTTTTCAAAATGGCCACCATAGCGGCCATATTGGATTTTGGACCAAGTCCAAAATCTAATGGCATGATCCTAAGACCATACCTAATCCCCCCACCAGGTTTCGTCGAAATCCGTCGAGGAGTTTTTCCGTAACTGTTCACAAACAAACAAACAAACAGAAAGGGGTGAAAACAGTAACCTCCGATCTTCGATGGCGGAGGTTAATAACAAGAAGTGGGAGTGGAGGGAAGCCATAGCAAGAGGCATTCCTGGTGGTGTGGAGTGAGGGCAGTGCATGGAGAGTGAGGAGTAGAGTTTTTGATGAAGAGAGCAACTCCTCCACCAGGACGAGGCTCAGGTCTGTCATACCAGAGGAGGGAGTAACCAGGGAGAGAAACTAAGGGAGTCAGAGACGTCTTGAAAGAGGAAATTTTCTGTTAAGCAGATTATGTCTGGTTTGTCAGTGGTAACCTGCATGGAGAGATGAGTCAGGTTGGAGCGAAGGCCCAGGATGTTTGAGTTAAGGAAGGAACCCTGATTGCCTTCAGAAGGACAATAATAAACAGACCAATTTAAAAGAAAGACATTAAAGAAGGAGGACAGGACAATAAAGATGAACTTCCCGACCCGGATTTCAGCCTCTGGATATTCCTTAACACTGTTAAGGAAGAGGGAGGGGAGGATGCTTTGGGTGCAGGGGAGGGGAGAGGGAGGGTAGGACGAGGGGGGAGAGGCGAGTCCACTGTCATGAGCAACTATGAAGGTTCTCAGTATGTTGAAACTGATCAGTGGGATTTTGAAGAAATAGTTGAAGACAAAATTAGTAATGGAAACGCTTTTGGGGAAATTGTGGAGCCGTGTCATTTTGAGAGTTGTGCGGACGATTCAGAAGAAGACGGAAGCATTAGTGAAGATGAAAATGCTGATCACGTGTTCACTTCAGATTAGTCGGTTTTGTTTTTCTGTTCGATTGACAGTTGATAAAGGAGGGATTTTGTATTAATTGCAAAATCTGTTATGTTACTCAAGCAGAAATACCCGTCATCGCCCAACAGCCAACACTGCCAAGGCACACTCGGACACTGCAGACAAAATGGGCAACAAATGCTTTGTCCCACCGTTGCAGGATGACCAGGTGTCTTGTATGTTACGGGATCCTCCTGTTTCATACTTTCCCGGGACGCAATTTGTGTCTGTGGTTGTGCCGTGTTCATGTTGTGGTGCTGTTTCGTGCCGTGATGCTGTATGGTGTTTGAGTCATTGCTCAAATCGCTCGTGTGCGTTGTCGCCCGTAGCTCGGGAGAGATGGTGTTACGGTTTTGAGCGACGACTGTTTCTTCCACTTAATCGTGGGGATGGCATCCTCTCTCAATCGTAGCAGATAACCACAAGATCTCGCTATCTCAGTTGTTGCATAACAGTGCTCTATAAAAATGTTCCGAACACAAAATCGAATATTTTGTCGGCCCGATCCACACTCAGGTATATTTCGGACAAATATCATCCAATTTCTGGCAACCCTCTGATCTTTCAACCATCGGTGTAGCATGAAACCATCTCGGTTCGTATAACTACAACCACCAAGGATGCATCGACTCAGCATATTTGTAGAAATTCGAAAATTATTTGCCTTTCGCGTGAAATCGTACCACAATGTAACCCGGAGATAGTACGGATATGGCAGTTGACTTCAGTATTCACAGCAAGAAGAACATTTCGTCTTTTAATCGCAAAATTACCGACTTTATTATTCAGAAATCGATAAAAGACATCACATCTATTTTGTTGGATATCAAGGGACAGATTAGTGGTGAGATGTTCTGAATGTTTGGGTTCCCCTTTAAAAACAGCAAATTTCCTGTTTGGAATGATTTTCAATTTTGTTTGACTGCCAGACAGGCAGACAGAGTAAAAATTATATCTCACTCCTCTCTGTTTATGTGCTATCAGGACAAATCCAGAGCCAAAGTAATGATAAACGACAGAATGGTTTTACAATTCATGTTCCGACTGGTGTTCAAAATATAACATTCAATCGAAATGAAGTAGTTGCGCCATCATAAACTGATGTTTGTGGAGGGATGGACAGACAGAGGTGAACCAACTGCTTAACCCTGTACTTTGCTTCATGCATGTGAGGGGTAGGAGGGAAAACAATCTGTAATGCTCCCCGTGTACATTTCAAAAATCCATCCACACCCCAATAAAAATTAACCATCTTCTCCCAAAACTTTCATACAAAAGAAAGGTCTTGAAACCATGACAAATTTTATTAAAATGTGTGGTTTATACAAAGCTGGACATTTCTAAATAAGTTTACTCAATTCAGGAAATAATTAGTATCAACCAATCAATCAATGCAAAAACTTCAAAGATGATACTACACACTGTGACAAGATTGGGGAGATCAAAATCACAGATATTGTCAATTTATTGCTCAAATTTGAGCTCAACGGTCTTCAAGTGTACTGTATTACATAGAGTAGTTATTTGAACATACTGAACTGGAAT